>NC_139693.1:8410212-8543567 GCF_964106915.1 Podarcis gaigeae
TATTTCCCCCAAACATGTTCATTCATTTATTTGTAATTTCCGTAAACATTGGGGTTCCCTCGGGGTCCGCTGCTCTCTCCCTCGTGCATGTGGGTAGCTCCCAAAAGCGGCACCGTCCACAGTTTTGAAGTGATTAGCGAAGGAAATCTGCCCTTTGGATCCGCCGAGATTTCCAGAAGCTATTAGTTAATTTGTTGTAAAGGTTAATGAATGGAGGAAACTGCCGTAGAGGGGAGAGGCTAATCCATAGAGGGAGAGGCGAATGCATATATATATCCACTACAATAAATGCTTCAGGGGAAAGTGCTTGTGTTCAGGCTGCCAGCCAGGCCAGCCACACCCTTTCCAAACAACTCCATTCCGCTACAGCCGGCACCAACATTCTGCAGCCATTGAGCATGTTGTTGCTTAGTCGTTTAGTCGTGTCCGACTCTTTGTGACCCCCTGGACCAGAGCACACCAGGCACTCCTGTCTTCCACTGCCTCCCACAATTTGGTCAAACTCATGCTGGTGGCTTCGAGAACACTGTCCAACCATCTCGTCCTCTGTCGTCCCCTTCTCCTTGCGCCCTCCATCTTTCCCAACATCAGGGTCTTTTCCAGGGAGTCTTCTCTTCTCATGAGGTGGCCAAAGTATTGGAGCCTCAGATTCAGGATCTGCCCTTCCAGTGAGCACTCAGGGCTGATTTCCTTCAGAATGGATCGGTTTGATCTTCTTGCAGTCCATGGGACTCTCAAGAGTCTCCTCCAGCACCAGAATTCAAAAGCATCAATTCTTCGGCGATCAGCCTTCTTTATGGTCCAGCTCTCACTTCCATACATCACTACTGGGAAAACCATAGCTTTAACTATACGGACCTTTGTTGGCAAGGTGATGTCTCTGCTTTTTAAGATGCTGTCTAGGTTTGCCATCGCCTTTCTCCCAAGGAGCAGGCGTCTTTTAATTTCCTGACTGCTGTCACCATCTGCAGTGATCATGGAGCCCAAGAAAGTGAAATCTCTCACTGCCTCCATTTCTTCCCCTTCTATTTGCCAGGAGGTGATGGGACCAGTGGCCATGATCTTCATTTTTTTGATGTTGAGCTTCAGACCATATTTTGCGCTCTCCTCTTTGGGGCCACTGAGCATGCTCAGCCCTTATTTAGCTCTGCTGGTTCCTTTCTCCCTCCCTCCAAGCTTGCTGATATATCCCCCTCATTACCAAGGGATGCCATTCTGGCTGCGTAAGGATCCGGGTTCAGAGAGCAAGTTCACTATTTGCTTAAAAGGGCTGGGAGCCTAAGGGCCACCTTTCAGCCTAAGGGCCACCTTCCCCTTTGAGAAACCTCCCAGGGGCCACATGCGAGCGGTGGGTGGGTGTCAAAAGTGGGCGGAGTGATGGGTGTAAATTTTCACTTTGGGCAGTAAACTAGTTTCTACTCTCATTCACAAATCCCTCTCCCTATTCTCCATCCAGGGAAACCAGTGGTGGTATCAGAGTTCAAGGATATGGCCCAAGAGCCACATTCCCTTCTGGGAAACATTATGGGGGCCACGGGCCGGGGTGGGCGAGGCAACAAATGTGACAAGGGCGAGCTAGCAATAAATCACAGAGAGTAAGTGAAGGTAACTATTTGAGGAAACCGGATCTGCTAAAGAGTGCCAGCCTAGTAAGCACAACAATTCTTCTTCGGTGGGTCTTGCCCCTATAAGGCAGTTGCCCTAAACCTCCTCCTTTCTCCAGTTTCCCCCAAGCAATCTGAGACTGTGCCTGTGCAAAGCTAACTTCTTCTCCACTCTTTTCATGCCTCTTCTGGCTCTGGGAGACCAGAGAAGAAGAGAGTTTGTTGCAGCAGGAGAGGGAGGCCAGCCTGACTTCACCAGCCTGACTCATCTCTGCCTCTTGGCCGTCCTACTCTCCAGCATCACGGTCTGGTTTACGGGCGGTCAAAGTCCTGGTGAAGGATGTTGGGACTGGGGGCAAGACGGCAGGGTGGGAGAAGGAACGAGAGTCAGGAAGCCAGGAGTCAGGAAGCCAAGGGTCAGAGACCCAGGAGTCAAGAAGCCACGGTTCTGTGGGTCATGAGTCAAGGAGCCAAACGCAGCAAGGCAGGAAGCGTGTTGCTGTGGCAAAGAGCCAAAGGGAGATGCTGACCTTATATCCCTTCCCGGCTCTTGCCAACTGGTGCTGTGAGTTACCAATCGGCCTCACCTGTGTGGCTGTGCCTTGCCTCTTCAGAACAAACTAAGGAAAGCCCCAGTCCTGCGAAGCCCTACCGGTCACAGGGCCTGGCTCCTGCACGCACACCTGACATCCAGTTTCTGCTTCTACTTCTGCCTCTGCTTCTGGACTCCTCTCTGACACAGATTCTCCCCGCTCACTAAACCCTGTTACCTCTTCAGCTTCCGACACCTCCTCCTCCCAGTCTTCACCCTCTTCTCCCTCTGACCACTTGCAGTGTCATCCCACTACCCATCTCCAGGCTCTGAACCTCCTTCCCTTGGGGGTCCTCCAGTCGATGCCTCCCACCATTCCTCTGCGTCCAACAAAATGTAAAAAATTGTGACTGTACAGTCAGCTAGCTTCCACACACACACAAACTCTCACACACCCCTCTCTGTTCTCCATGCAGACAAGGAAAAGGCATGGGCAGAGTTTAAGGGCACATTCCAAGTGGGCAAAAGTACTCAAGGTGCGAAACATAAGGGCCCAATGAGGGGCGTGGTCTTGGGAGAGTCTTGTGGGCCAGATAGAGAGGCCTGGTGGGTCACTTGTGACCTGCGGGCTGCAGGTTCCCCACCTCTGGCATATACAACGGAGTACATCATATGATTGGAAGGGACGCGGGTGGCGCTGTGGGTTAAACCACAGAGCCTAGGACTTGCTCATCAGCAGGTCGGCAGTTCAAATCCCCTCGACGGGGTGAGATCCCGTTGCTCGGTCCCAGCTCCTGCCCACCTAGCAGTTTGAAAGCACGTCAAAGTTGCAAGTACAGTGGTACCTCGGGTTAAGTACTTAATTCATTCTGGAGGTCCGTTCTTAACCTGAAGCTGTTCTTAACCTGAAGCACCACTTTAGCTAATGGGGCCTCCTGCTGCTGTTGCGCTGCTGGAGCACGATTTCTGTTCTCATCCTGAAGCAAAGTTCTTAACCTGAAGCACTATTTCTGGGTTAGCAGAGTCTGTAACCTGAAGCATATGTAACCTGAAGCGTATGTAACCTGAGGTACCACTGTAGATAAATAGGTACTGCTCCGGCGGGAAGGTAAACGGCGTTTCCGTGCGCTGCTCTGGTTCTCCAGAAGCGGCTTAGTCATGCTGGCTACATGACCCGGAAGCTGTACGATAGCTCCCTCGGCCAATAAAGCGAGATGAGCGCCACAACCCCAGAGTCGGCGACAAGTGGACCTAATGGTCAGGGGTCCCTTTACCTTTACCTTTACATCATATGATTAGGGCTGCCTCACCTGCCAACTCGAATGCTACAAACTGCAAATCTAAAGTGCTGGGAGTGGGAAGTGTCGAGATCACGCTGGTGCCGGGTGTGTTCGCCCAGGGCTGGCCAGCCGTTCCCAGGGAAATCCCTACCTGTCCTAATGGAGCACTTATCAACTTGTTTCCACCCTCCTTAATTGCAGAGTTGTTCGCTGCTGCTTCTGATGTGCACTTGCTTGCAAGATCTCTTTTTATGTATATGCACCCAGGATGAGCTTCCCAAGCTCGCATCCAGGGCTAATGCTGTATAATCAAAGGCTTTATGGCCTGAGCTGCCCCACAGGTTGAAATAAAGAAAAACAAGGGCCCTTCTCCCATTCCTAGGTTGGCCTCCAACATTTCTCTGGTAAAAATAGGGACGTCCTAAGGAAAAGCAGGGATGCTGATGGTGCTGTGGGTTAAACCACAGAGCCTACGTCTTGCCGATCAGAAGGTTGGCGGTTCGAATCCCCGCGACGGGGTGAGCTCCCGTTGCTCGGTCCCTGCTCCTGCCAACCTAGCAGTTCGAAAGCGCATCAAAGTGCAAGTAGATAAATAGGTACCACTCCGGCGGAAAGGTAAACGCCGTTTCCATGCACTGCTCTGGTTCGCCAGAAGTGGCTTAGTCATGCTGGCCACATGACCTGGAAGCTGTACGCCGGCTCCCTCGGCCAATAAAGCGAGATGAGCGCTGCAACCCCAGAGTCGGCCACAACTGGACCTAATGGTCAGGGGTCCCTTTACCATTTAAGAAAAAGTGGGACATTGGGGGATCAAAACAGAAACAGGGACATCTTCTGTAAATCCTGGACCGTCCCTGGAAAATAAGGACACTTGGAGGGTCTGGTCTTTGGCCTGATCCAACAGGCTCTTCGTATGTTCTTAACCGTGTGCTACTTCAGGAGGAAGGGCAGGATATCAATTTAATGAAGAAATAAACAAATCTCGCCATACAGTTCACTTCCCTGCTTTCTCCTTTTCAGATCCTGCCTGGCCGATGGACATGGAGACGCCTCTGGAGAAAGCCCTGGCGACGCTTGTGTACACCTTCCACAAATACTCAGGGAAAGAAGGGGATAAGTTTACTCTGAGCAAGGGAGAGCTGAAGGAGCTGGTGAAGAAGGAGTTGGCACTTGGAGAGGTCGGTGCCCCAGGGGATCGGGGGGGGGGAATGGTGGCCCCAAAACACAACGTGAGGTTGGGGAAACCAGCGTTCCACCTTCAAGATGTGCATCTTCCATCAGGACCCCACGGCTGAGTGGCAAAGCATCTGCCTTGCATGCAGAAGGTCCCGGGTTCGAGTCCTGACATCTCCTGGTAGAACTGGGGAAGACTCCCAGACTGAAACCCTGGAGAGCCATGGACAGTCAGTGGCGAGGGGGCTGATCCTGATACACATCCTTGGAAGGGACAGGGAGGTACAGCAAGTCAAAATGTGGGGCTTGCGCATGGGATAAACAGTGGGGAGTTTGGATAAGTCTTTCCTTCCGTTCCCCATCTTTCCCTTATTCACTTTATGCCTTAGTTTCCTTCCAGGTGACTGACTTTCCTTTTGCTGCCTCTTTCCTTCCTTCCTTCCTTCCTTCCTTCCTTCTTTCAGGGCAATATCCCATCTCAGTCTTAAAGTAAACCCATTAAAATGAATGAGCATGATGTAATATATTTCAGTGAATGGCAATGGATCTGAATACAGCTTAGGCCCTATTCACGCCATATATTTAAAGCACTATGATACCTCTTTAAACAGTCATGGCTTCCCCCAAATAATTCTGGGAGCTGCGGTTTGTTAAAGGCACCAAGAGTTGTTAGGAAGTCCCAATTCCCTACAACTTCCAGAGTGGTTTAACAACCAGTCCTGCTTCCCAGGAACTCTGGGAACTGTAGCTCGGTAGCGGGAAATAGCCGACGTCTCATAACAACTCTCAGCACCCTTAACAAATGAAAGCTCCCATAATTCTTTGGGGGAAGTCATGACTATTTAAAGTATTAAAGGTAAAGGGACCCCTGAGCATTAGGTCCAGTCGTGACCGACTCTGGGGTTGCGGCGCTCATCTCGCTTTACTGGCCGAGGGAGCTGGTGTACAGCTTCCGGGTCATGTGGCCAGCAGGACTAAGCCGCTTCTGGCGAACCAGAGCAGCGCACTGAAACACCGTTTACCTTCCCGCTGGAGTGGTACCTGTTTATCTACTTGCACTTTGAGGTGCTTTTGAACTGCTAGGTTGGCAGGAGCAGGGACCGAACAACGGGAGCTCACCCCGTCGCGGGGATTCGAACCGCCAACCTTCTGATCGGCAAGTCCTAGGCTCTGTGGTTTAACCCACAGCACCACCCGCGTCCCATTTAAAGTATTGGAGAGCTTTAAATGTATCGCGTGAATACGGCCTCGGTTGGATGCAACCCTTAAGTTTTGAAAGAGAGTTAAATTTGTGAGGGGGTTTCAGTGTCCCCCATAATCAGACATGTACCCCAATCTCTCCCCTCTCTCTTTCCTTTGCCCCCTTTCCCCTTGCAGAAGATGAAGGCAGGCGGAATTGACAAGCTGATGGGGACCCTGGACAAGAACAAGGATGATGAGATTGACTTCAAGGAGTACACAGGCTTCCTGACGGCCCTCTGCATGACCTACAACGATTTCTTCCAGCAGGATTCAAAATAAGGGAGAGGGTGGGGTAAATCTCCAGCAGTCGGTGCCCTGCATCACCTAGAGCCCAAATGGCAACTTTAAATAAAGGTCTCGACCTCCAGAAACTGGTTTGTTAAGTTGTGGGTGAACATATAAAACGACACAGCGATTCTTCAAACAGCTCTTGTTTATTCAGAGGCCAGAACAGAATGAACTGAAGGGCTCAGTCAGCCTGCTTATATAGAGCTCCAGTACAACGTAACTGTAACAACTTTCTAAAACTATCCAATCACTGAACGTCACTTTCGATCCTTCATTTGCATAACTATCTACAGTATCCCCCTGCTGGCCCAGGGTGAGAACTTCAGTACATAACATGGTTCAGTTATTTAGTCCCGAGGATTGATTGTTTGTAGCCACATGAAACATGGATCCTTTGGAGAAGGCAGGCAGGATCAGTCCGGAGGCTACAACTTGTGGCCCTCCAGATGTAGTTGGACTCCAACTCCCATCACCCCTGTCCATTGCTGATGCCGGCTTTACACCTCTGTAAGTGGCATTTAGGGACGCGGGTGGCGCTGTGGGTTAAACCACAGAGCCTAGGACTTGCCGATCAGAAGGTCAGCAGTTCGAATCCCCGTGACGGGGTGAGCTCCCGTTGCTCAGTCCCTGCTCCTGCCAACCTAGCAGCTTGAAAGCACCTCAAAGTGCAAGTAGATAAATAGGTGCGGCTCCAGCGGGAAGGTAAACGGCGTTTCCGTGCGCTGCTCTGGTTCGCCAGAAGCGGCTTAGTCATGCTGGCCACATGACCCAGAAACTGTACACCAGGTCCTTCGGCCAATAAAGCGAGATGAGTGCCGCAACCCCAGAGTCGGCCACGACTGGACCTAATGGTTAAGGGTCCCTTTACCTTTACCTTTAAGTGGCATTTAATATGTGGTCCCTGATTGGTTGGGATAGGTGTCTTCGCCAGAGATGGAGGAAGCTGGTGCCCTCCAGATGTTGCTGAACTACAACTCCCATCATCCTTGACCACTGGCCATGCTAGCAGGGACTGGTGGGAGATGGGATCCAGCAACACCTGGAGGGCCGCAGGTTCCCCACCCATGTTTTAGATGCAGAAGGTTCCCCCGGGATCTCTAGGTAAGGAGAGACTCCTGTTTAAAGCCCTTGAAAGCCACTGCTGAGCTGTGTTGTCAATGGGCCAACACTCAGATTTGATATTAGCAAGCACACCTACAAGTTGCCAACTTTAAAATGAAAGAGTTGACAGGGAGCCCCGCAAGATGCTTCAAAGTCTTTTCTAGATCAGGAGACCTGTCTCTGTAGATGAGGCAGGCAGGATGTTCCGCGGAGGCACACAGGAAGTGCAATGCTTCCTTCTGCCACTAGGTGGCAATGCCCAATGAAAACCCAGTTGAGCTACAATCTCAGTGCCCTTTCCTTAGAGACAAAACTCAGATCTGCGTTTAAGACGGCGGTAAGTCCCAGTGGGTTCCACAGGGCTTACTCCAAAGTAAGTGAACCTAGGGTTTTCTGAGAGGGGCCAAGCTACAAATGATAATGTTTATTTATTTATCCTGCAAAGGCCAAAATAGGCTTCTAAGCAGTACAAAAGCCAATTTATTTATTTTTACATTTATATTCCACCTTACCTCCGAGATGATCAAGGTGGCATACACCCCCCTTTGAAGGCAGAACCACGAACCGGTGTTGTTAAGTTGTGGGTGAACATATCAGACGACACAGGAATTCTTCAAACAGCTCTTGTTTATTCAGAGGCCAGAACAGAACTGAACTGAAGGGCTCAGTCAGCCTGCTTATATAGAGCTCCAGTACAACGTTACTGTAGCAACTTTCTAAAACTATCCAATCACTGAACGTCACTTTCGATCCTTCATTTGCATAAAAACTATCCAATCACTAAACGTCACTTTCAATCCTTCATTAGCATAAAAACTATCCAATCACTGAACGTCACTTTCGATCCTTCATTTGCATAACTATCTACAGTATCCCGCTGCTGGCCCAGGGTGAGAACTTCAGTACATAACAGGTGTGGTAATGTGGAGAACAGAAGATAACCCTGGGGAGTTGAGAAACTGATATGGGCAACATTTGCCCATCCTTAGCTAGGACTGTAGCAGAGTCGGGTTCCCACAATGCCTGGAGGGACTCAGGCTCTCTCCAATCCTTGCTAGAGAACACTTCCTTTTGTAACCAAAGCTTTCCTGTTGCACCTGGAGCAAACAGAGAACAGAGAAGCCCTCAGAGACATGATCTCATTCATGCATGCTCAGGTTTCCTATTTATTGCCATAGCAGGTTGATGTGGACTCAAGGCTGGTGTTTGTTCAGCCGAGGAGCTGGGCTCTGTTCCAGGTGAAAGGAAGGAGACCCAGCAAAAGGATGGGGTGAATTCACTGACGAATATGCAAATGGCTGGTTGATTTAAACTGTAATAAACAAAAATCTGCCCTTATTCCCTTGTGGGGGACACAAGAGCCCTGATAGAGTCCTTTGTAGGTTCTCCATCGGTCGGAGAAAATAACAGAGGCCAACCAGAGAATATTGAGAAGCAAAGCAGCTAGTAAGCCTGATCTTTATGGATCTGTTGCAACAGGGTGCTCCCACCACACGCAGGAAAGGAGGAGGACCCCGAACAAAGGCGTGCCCGCCCTTATATAGACATTTTAAATTGGTGGAGTCCAAGACCACCCCCAGAAACATCATACATACATCACAGAAGGGGTGTAACTCAAGACCACCCCGTAGATACATCATACCTACATCACAGAAAGGGCGGTCTACAACAGAAATCTGAGTGCGTTGTTTATCTCCTGTCGGGCAGACCTGTTAATGGTCACTTGGTTGGATACCCTGGGGAGCCTGGCCAGTCTTTTGTAATGAGAAATGGTTAGTTCCTGAGCCAGGTCACAGGCTCACCCGATGCATACACAGACATACCCTTAAGACAGGGTTTGTGAAGGAGGAGACAGTGGGGAGGTTTTTCCATTTTCCTTCGACCTTGCAGAGAAATGTTTGAGGTCAATTTGGGAGGGACAAAATGGTTTCAGGACTTTCTGTGGGGTTTCAGACATGTGGTTTATATATCGATGTACAAGCTTGGTTGGTGCACTTATGAACATTTATTATATATATATAAGACCTAAAGAAAATTATTTCAAAACATATATATATAAAAACAAACCAATGGACTGCAGAAGGCAGCAACCAGCAGCTTCCAGCCTGCAGAACTACCCACCCACCCCTCTGCCTGAAGCAGACCCTTGCACTACCTAATGTTAGGGCCAGCCATATCAAAGTTTGCAGAACTACTCCAAAACACATATTTAGGATGGAAAAAGAAAACCTTACATGGAAGGGAACCATGTCCAACGAGGGCAGCTCCGTGGCTGCAAGATGTAATAATAATAATAATAATAATAATAATAATAATAATAATATTTATTTTTTGTACCCTGCCCATGTGGCTGGGTTTTCCCAGCTACTCTGGGCAGCTTCCAAGAAGGATTAAAAATACATCAAAATGTTATGGGGAAGGGGCGTGGCCCAGTGCAAGAGCAGCTGCTTGGCATGTAGAAGGTCGCAGGATCGATCCCCAGTGCCATCTCCCGCAAGGGTTGGGAGAGACTCCGTGTCTGTCTGGAGAAAGCACTGTCTGTGTGCAGGTGTACCAATGATCTGACTTGGTGTCAGGGAGATTCCTACGCTGGCTCACCTGGGATGGAAGAGAACAGAAAAACCAGGGCAGCAAGGAGGGAGAATGGAATGGAGTTTCCTGGAAGAGGGTGCGGCTTGTTAGCTACAACCCCCAGCGGGAACACACGGCAACCTTTCCTTGCGGGTCGCATCCGTTTCGCATGCATTCAAATGTGCTCACAATCCTCTGGGCGGTTTTGGGAGGAAGCGAATGCTTTCCAAACGGTTCTGTGTCGTTCCGAGCCAATTTTGGAGGGCTGCCCTAGCCATGGTGTGTGGTCCTTGCCTGGGCTGCAATGCATGCATTTTACAGGAGGTAATTACGTTTGATCTAATGTGTTTTTCCCCAGAGAAAAAGAGGGGGGGGGAAATACCATCCATTACTTTTTAATTGGCAACACGGGGTGAGGCAGGAGGCTGTTGCAGAGAAAATGAAAACTGGAACACAGAGGGCCAAAATAAACAAAGCAGCAGCAATTTTGCAGGGCAGAATTTAGCCAGCGCCCCTTGATCTGATAATGAAGGCATTGCACAATTTGCAGTGAGGGGGTTGGCCCATTAGGGGGAAAGGGGGTAGTTGCCCCATCACCCTTGACCCGCCCCAAGTCTGCAGCTGCCTTCCTTCCTTCTTACAACTGCTTCCTCCTCCTTCGTCTCAGGGTTCCTCCTCAGCAGGGAGGAGGAAGATGGGGACAAAAGTAGGATTCATGGGCTCTGCCTGTCATCGACTCTGGCGCCACCTACTGTCAGGCTCCCTGCCTTCTGCCCTACCAGTCAATCCCCACTACCACTGTGCACAAGAGCATCTCAATTTTGATTGGTGGATAGGCTGGTCACGTGCCCTGTCCTGTATTGCAAGGAGGGGGGAACTTTATCAGATTGAGGGCCGCCTTCCCTTCTTGGTAATGCTTTAGGGGCCACACACCAGTGCGGAGCAACAAGTGTCAACATTAAAAGAATCAAAAATCATTTAATTAATTTTTTAAAAAATTTGACATAAAATTCCAATACATAATATGTTTTTCTTTTGCTTTATCGACTTCCCATCCCATTTTCCCCGGTGTTTTTTAATTCTACCCCTTTGTGGCACCCTATCTTCCCTTTTTTATATCATAACCATAATTCTTTCTGTTGCTCATAGTTCGAATCCTGATCACAAATTCATCATATAAAAATATTTATTTAAATAGTTCAAAAATTGTCAGCTTTATCTTTGTACAGTAAGCTAGCTCTCTCTCTCTCTCTCTCTCTCTCTCTCTCACACACACACACACACACACACACACACACACACACACACTTATCCCCCCCAATCGGGGAAGTATTGAGACAATACCAGAGAGCAAATAAACGTTCCTGCCAGGCAAAAACACTCAAGGAGCGTGTCAAGCAAAGGCAAAGCAAGGGCAGTGAGGGGGCATGGCCCGGAGAAAGTGGGTGTGGCTGGGGAGAATTCCGAGGGCTAGGCAGAGAGGCTGGAGGGCCGCTTTGGTCCACTCCAGCTCCATTTGAATGGCCGTATCTGATCTGGCTTAAGGATAGTAAAGGTAAAGGGACCCCTGACCATTGGGTCCAGTCGTGGCCGACTCTGGGGTTGCGGCGCTCATCTCGCTTAGTGGCCGAAGGAGCTGGCGTACAGCTTCCAGGTCATGTGGCCAGCATGACTAAGCCTCTTCTGGTGAACCAGAGCAGCGCACGGAAATGCCGTTTACCTTCCCGCTGGAGCGGTACCTGTTTATCTACTTGCACTTTGATGTGCTTTCGAACTGCTAGGTTGGCAGGAGCAGGGACAGTGCAACAGGAGTTCACCCCGTCATGGGGATTCGAACCACGACCTTTGGATCGGCAAGTCCTAGGCTCTGTGGTTTAACCCACAGCGCCACCAGCGTCCAAGCTTAAGGATAAGGAACTCCAAAAGGGAGAAGTGATGAAATTGCCCGTCTGCAGGTAACCGAACACCCGTGCGGCAGACTGAACAGGCACCCACATCACCCAGTCACCATCTTCTCCATGAGGCTGACACGTCCTGGATTCCTGTTTAAATTGCAGTAATCATTTTAAAATTGGCACCAGTACGTACATGTTAGCAAATCGACTCGCATGCAAACCCTTTCATTCCACACACACCCTGTCCTATATGTGAAAGCCCAGAGAGAAAGTATTGGAGAATCTGAGGAACGTTGCTAGCTAGGGAGAGTAAGAGGTCTGTGTGTCAACAAGGGTGGGGAACAGGGACTAGGTAACAGGGTAGCACTGTAGTTTGTTCAGGGTGCTGAAAGCTGTTTGGAGACCCTTTGGCAAACTACAGTTCCCAGCAATAGAAAAGTTGCACGCATATATTTGTTAGTTCTGCTTCCAGCCCCGCCAACCACTGGCAGGTAACGCAGAAGGGAAGGTGGCCCCTTGTGTGAAAATGAGGCGTCCAAACAGATCTCCTTGGCAAGGCCAAACACTCATTTATTGCTCTTAAAGGAACTGGTACAACTGGTTTTGTAGGAAGCAGGCAGAGGGTATTCTGAAAATATGAGGATGGGGGTGACCGGGCAGTGAGTCTTGCTGTAAACCTTCGCCTGTTGCCACGCTTTGAAAAGGTACAGTGGTACCTCTGGTTAAGAACTTAATTCGTTCCAGAGGTCCGTTCTTAACCTGAAACTGTTCTTAACCTGAAGCAGCACTTTAGCTAATGGGGCCTCCTGCTGCTGCTGTACCACCAGAGCACGATTTCTGTTCTCATCCTGAAGCTAAGTTCTTAACCCGAGGTACTATTTCTGGGTTAGCGGAGTCTGTAACCTGAAGCGTCTGTAACCCAAGGTGCCACTGTAATTTCCATGCAGCAAGTTAGAAAAAAAAGGCACATATATATATATTCCTATATGCATAAAGACGTAAGGTGTCATCATGCTCAGTTATTTGCATGGCTGCCAATAGAGGGGGGGGATAGGCGAGGGGGTGAGTTAGATATCAAGGAAGGGGGGTTCATCAGGGGTGGGGAAAGGGGTAGGCTGGGCAGCGACAGCAGCTCCTAATATATATATACCGTATTTTTCGCTCTATAAGATGCACCAGACCACAAGATGCACCTAGTTTTTGGAGGAGGAAAACAAACAAAAAAATATTCTGAATCTCAGAAGCCAGAACTGCAAGAGGGATCGCTGCACAGTGAAAGCAGCAATCCCTCTTACTGTTGTGGCTTCTGGGATAGCTGCGCAGCCTGCATTCGCTCCATAAGACGCACACACATTTCCCCTTACTTTTTAGGAGGGAAAAAGTGAGTCTTATAGAGCAAAAAATACGGTATGTATGTATACACACACGTTCTTTGAAAATGATCAGGGGATCCGGCTGTGTGTTTAAGGGCCCATCAAATCTCAGTTTGAGTTGAAGGGCGGACAGATGGACACGGAGGGGAAACCGAGGCACAAGAACAAACGAAGGACCGAATGAACACCTGGAGGGGAAACTGAGGCACGGAGGAAAAAGAAGAGAGAAAGAGAGGTGGGTGGATGGATGGATGGATGGAATGGAAAGAAGGAAGCTCATCTGGAAAGGGAAACCGAGGCACAGAGCAAAGAGATAAAGTCTGTGAAAGGGAAGAAATGACAAGTTTCTAGCCCTCTGGGTGGAAATAGGCAAAAAGTCTCTCTTCCCTCTCCGCTCACTCTCTCTCTCTCTCTGCACCTGAGAAGTGTTGGAGGGTTCTGGAACCTGGGAAAGAGTTAATACAGCAAATAAAGGTGGAGTTCTAAATACACAGAAAGTTTTGGGGTAGGGGGGGCGTTGTTCCTCTTTGCATCCAATCAGCTGCCTCCTGGGACAGCCTCGGCTCCGCCTCTGCCTATTAAGTCCAGCTGCCCCAGCTGTGGACTACCACTTTCCCCTTCGCTTCCTGCCACTCAGCACCGGACCATCTGCTTCTGGTAAGTCTTGAATCCTGCTCCTCCCATCCACGGCTCCTCCATTTCGTTCCCATCATCTCCTGAGCTTTTGCAGAAGATTTCCCCACTCCAGGGAGCCAGATGTGTCGCTTTTTTGCTCCAGATGTGCCCCTCCCTCCTCATTCCTCGTTCCCCTGTTCTTTTTTCCTCCTTAGGGACAGTTGAGAGACCATTTCAGAGATGTGGTTTCCTCCCCACTAACCTAGGAATAGTTTGGAAAAAAGTCGAACCTTTTAATATTCTTTCTGCCCTATCAGAAAGATCCTTTTGCCTAGCCCTCCCCTCCCTCGTTCTTAATAGGGAGATCCGATAGGTCTACTCGGAAGTAAGCCCCCTTCAGTTCAACGAGGTTTGCACACTGCTAAGTACAGGAGAGCAGCTTAGCAGCGCGAGTCTATACGGGTCTCCTCGGAAGTAAGACCGCATAGGATGGCAGCGTAATTCTTACCGGGGCCCACACAGAAGTTAAGTCCCATTTTGCTCAGTAGGGCACCCTCCCAAGTTAAACGTGCAATTGATTATATACTGATATTGTAATTTATTTAACGGCATTTCGTCCCGTTGAGCTCAGTGGGTCACCCTCCCAAGTTAAGGGTACAATGGTTTATTTAATGATGTTCCTCCTCCATTGGGTGCTCTTTCGTTTAAAACCTCTTTCTTAAAAACCTTTTCATTACTTCTACTCTTCTCATTTAGGCGTCACTTTCTGCCAAAGAGAGAGAGAGGCGTTGAATTCTAGAGCTGCTCTAACTCCGGAATTCCCGTTTGCATTTTGGCTTCTGGTTAAGTCGCTTTCAGACTCTCTCTCTCTTGTGCAGAAAGTCTGAAAGCGACTTAACCAGAAGCCAAAATGCAAACGGGAAATCCGGAGTTAGCACAGCTCTGGAATTCAACGCCCCTCTCTCTCTCCTCTGCCCCACCCGCCGGTTGGAGATTTAAGCTGCAATAATAAAGGCGGTGCCTCTGGGCATACGCAGAGCGCTTGTCCCCTCGCCGCCGAACCACGGTAGCGAGCGCGTCGCTCTTTTGCGCTCAGGGAGCCGCTCCCTTGTAAATGGAAACTTACATTCCCTCGGCTTTACTCCCATTGGGCAAAAATGCGCTTCCCCCCAACCCAAGCCTTTGCCATGTGGGGTTTTTCCACGGCTGCGGGGAGGGAGCGGGTGGGCGTTGCGCTCCCCACCCGAGGAATTTTGCAACCCTCTCGAGAACTGGGAGGCGCCCAGAGTCCAAACGGGGAGAGTTTGGAGCCTGACGCATGAAGCTGTACTGCAAGAGCGCAGGAAAAAGGAAGGATGTTTGGGGAGGGGGGGGTGTTGGGTGACAGAAATAGGGAATTGCCCAAGGGTGGGGCATCACACGCACCCACGGCTTCCCCCCCCCCCATGCTTGTTTAGCTTGTGCGTCTTGCAAACTTTGCGCATCAAGACTGCGCCACACGCCCTCCTGGCCTCTGGTGGGGAGGCGTGATAATGCACACAGAGTCCCAGTAATTTCGTTGCAAAACGTTTGCATCCTACATTTAAAGCACCCTCATGCCGCTTTTAACTGCCATGTCCTTTTAACTTCCCTACAAGCATCCTGTAAACCAGGGGTCAGAAAACTTTTTCAGCAGGGGGCCGGTCCATTGCCCCTCAGACCTTGTGGGGGGCCAGACTATATTTTGAAAAAATAATATTGAACGAATTCCTATGCCCCACAGATAACCCAGAGATGCATTTTAAATAAAAGGACACTTCCTACTCGTGTAAAAACACGCTGATTCCTGGACCGTCTGCGGGCCAGATTTACAAGGCCAGTGGCGTAGCGTGGGGGGTGCAGGGGGGGCCGGCCGCACCGGGCGCAACATCTGGGGGGGG
The DNA here is from genome assembly GCF_964106915.1 of Podarcis gaigeae. Classification (NCBI taxonomy): domain Eukaryota; kingdom Metazoa; phylum Chordata; class Lepidosauria; order Squamata; family Lacertidae; genus Podarcis; species Podarcis gaigeae. The sequence goes on from NC_139693.1 coordinate 8,425,806, forward strand.
GCGCTCGCCGCCTCCAGAGTCGCCGAAGAGCCTCGGGCGCAGGCTGTAGCAGAGCCCCATGTCTCGCGGAACTGACGAGCTGTGCGCGCGTCCGGGCTGAAGGCTTCCGGCAGGCAGCGGCTCTCAGCGCTCGCCACGGTCCCCGCGTGTCAGGGCCGCGGAGGGCGCGCCAGGCAGCCCCTCCTCACAGCCCCGCCGCCGCTGCAGCTGCTGGGCCATGTTGCATTTTCCTCGCCTCTCTGCCCTCCTCCTCCTCTGGGCAAGCAGCGTCGTTTGGGCGGCAGTGCCAGCGCCAGCGCCAGCGGCAACTCGCTTCAGATCACCTGACATGGACCCGCCGCCGCCGCCGTGGCTACCTTACCGTAAATACCCCAGCCCAGGCAGCAGCAAGAAGAAGCTGGCAGCGGCGGCAGGTTAGGGGTTAGGGGCGCAAATTACTTGCCTTGCCCCGGGTGCTGACAACCCTACGCTGCTGGCGCTAGGCGATTGGGGCAGATCCGGCCCCTGGGCCTTAGTTTGCCTACCCATGCTGTAAACTGTAGGTCTTTCAGGGAGATGAAAGTTCCATGAAAACAGCCCTGTTCATTCTTTTATTATGAAGGCAATTCTGTATTGGGAAGTGTTTTTTTTAATGTTTAATATTTTATTATGTTTTTATATGTGTTGGAAGCTGCCCAGAGTGGCTGGGGCAACCCAGTCAGATGGGCGGGGTACAAATTAATGATGATATTAATGATAATAATAAATCACCTGCACTTCCCAGGGTGCCGGGGGGGGGGGGGGAGCCACAAAATAAGTGGAATAAGAGTGTTGTCGATGAGTGTGATTATGTGCCATCCTAGAACAGGAATGGGAGATTCTGTGACCTATGGGACAACTAGAGCTCCCATCAGCCAATGGCCAAAGGTGATGAGAGTTGTAGTCCAACAGCATCCTGAAGGGCCCACAGGTTAGTGGTTGGACCACAACTCCCATCATCCTTGGCCACTTCTTGTGCCAGCCGAGGCTGATGGGAGCTGTAGTTCTGTAGGGCGCCAGGTTGCTCCCCAATGCCCTCATTTCCCCAGGCAACTGGTCCCTATGCAATTTGCTCAGTGGTGAGGCAGCACACCTGTAGGGCGTGGCTGGGCCTTGCTCTCTCTCTCTCCACAAATCTAGCTGTCGAGCACATGTCATCGGCCCCGTGTGGTTTTCATTTGCTACTGCGTTGGGGGGACGGGGGCCCTGCCAGGTGATGGTGCTGGGGATGCCCCAAACCGCAGACACAGGGAGCAGCAATAATAATAATAATAATAATAATAATAATTTTTATTTATACCCCGCTCCCCAGCCAAGGCCGGGCTCAGGGCGGCTAACAACCAATAATAAAAACAAGTTGAATGAATACAACTTAAAAAACAAGATTCAAATACAACATTAAAACATTAAAATGCAGCCGCATCACAGGAGGAGAAAGGAAAAAAAGAAAGAGGGGGAGGGAATCAAATTGACTCCCAAGCCAAAGGCCAGGCGGAACAACTCTGTCTGACAGGCCCTGCGGAAAGAAATCTGATCCTTCAGGGCCCTGGTCTCATGAGGCAGAGCGTTCCACCAGGCCGGAGCCAGTGCTGAAAAGGCCCTGGCTCTGGTTGAGGCTAATCTGACTTCCTTAGGGCTCGGGACCTCTAGAGTGTTGCTATTTATGGACCTTAAGGTCCTCCGTGGGGCATACCAGGAGAGGCGGTCCCGTAGGTACGAGGGTCCTAGGCCATGAAGGGCTTTAAAGGTCAGAACCAGCACCTTAAATCTGACCCCTGTACTCCACCAGGAGCCAGTGCAGCTGGAAAAGCACTGGGTGAATATTCTCCCATGGCAGAGACCCCGTGAGGATTTGATGTGCTGCCTCCGTGCCCCTTCTGTTTGCCATCGCACCTGTAGATAAGGTGGTGATCTTTTTCCGCACAGCAAGAACACCCTGTATGCTTTCTCACTCTCTCTGAAGAGGCCAGATAAGATCACCACCACCTTAAAAAACCCCTTCTAGAAACCACTGCTGTTCTCATAAACCATGACGGATTCAGGGTGGGTTGTTGATTCTTCCTTAAGATTGTGCAAAAATGAGAACTTGCGGAACTGGATCTTGAAACTGCTGTGGCTGCCGCTGCCTATCATACTTTTTGCAGCACAGCACCTTGTAGGTTCAATCCCTGACTTGGAGTAAACACTGCCTAAAATTCTGACGAGCTGCTTGCTGCCAGTCAATGTAGACAGTAGTGAGTCAGATGGACCACTGCTCTGATTCAATATACTGCAGCTTCCTCTGTTCCCAATTAAATCAGACCTTAATCTGGAACCATGAGGACTAGAATCTTACTTTATTTTTAGGGGGGGAGTCGCTGCCTTGATGTGGGTTGGGACGAGTGTTCTCCTTTCATCGCTCAGCTTGCAGCACATGAGAAGTGTTAAGCCTAAAATAATACCTCTTGCTGTGACTTCTAAGACTTCTGGTCCTTACCCCTGTGGGCATGTTCCTTCCCAGGATTAAGAGACCGCACCCTGTGATCAGCTAGGATGACAGAGTGCCACAAGGACACACTGTCTCCTGGCACCAGGCCATGCCAAGAGAGGCTATCACAATGGGTGAGTGGGTGGGTGGGCCTAGTTGCAAGACAAATCATAGCTCAGTCATAAGCCTGCTTGGCCTCTGCCCCCCGGAACATAGGAAGCTGTTCTGTTGAGTCAAACCATTGGCAGAGACTCTCCAGAGTTTCAGACAAAGGTTTCCCCCAGTTCTAGCTGGAATTTGAACCCAGGACCTTGTGCATAAAAAGCAGACACTCTTATCGCTGAGCTACAAGTCCTTCCTTCACCTCTTATTCCAGATGGGCTACCCTTTTTTTAAAAAAAAAAAAAGTATTATAAAGCGATGCATTATATTAATACTTTTTTAAGCATCCTAAAAGCATTGGGAAACTCTCCCACAGACTGTGAGGAGAGGCAACCAGGTGACATCACAGATGCTAGCCAATAGGCACCCTACATGCATACCCCTCCCAGTTTAACCCGAACCACGTTGCAAGCTTGTAGAACAAGTCCCCCCCCCCCAAAAAAAAATCGCCTTGGGGAAAGCAGTTGCCTTATTTTTGCAGTGAATGTGGTGCTACCAGACTGACATCCCCACCCCCTTCATCTTTCTTTGTTGCAGTCAAAACAAAAACTGGAACCAACTTTTAAAAAGAAAAGGAATATGGGTAGTGAACCTCAGGCCCAGGAACTAAATGTGGGCATACAGCTTCTCTGTCTGGCCCTTGGGACCCTTTCCATGTTGTATTTTTTCTCTTTCTCCTGAGTCATACCCCTTGCCAGACCTTATTTCCACATTCCTTGTTTCTGCCTGGCTTAGAGGTCCAACAGAGGCTTCTTCCTACCTGCATGGAGGGTTGTGTACAGAGAAGGTTGCCTAGTGTACAAGGGCAAAATCCACATTTGTCATGTCAGCCACTTTTGCCTGTGGCCCCCGGAAGGCTGTCTGGCCCTCAGGCTGAAGAAACGTTCCCCAGCCCTGTTTTACATTAACAAGTGCAACTCGAACCCGTGCCTGCAGCTCTTTAAACTTGTTCTCTGCCGCTCACACAGATGCAGTGATGCTTATGGGATTTTTATTAAATAAAAATAAAGTAAATGCATTAGAGAGGTAAAGGTAAAGGGACCCCTGACCATTAAGTCCAGTCGTGACCGACTCTGGGGTTGTGGCGCTCATCTCGCTTTATTGGCCAAGGGAGCCAGCATACAGCTTCCAGATCATGTGGCCAGCATGACTAAGCCGCTTCTGGCGAACCAGAGCAGCGCACGGAAATGGCGTTTACCTTCCTGCCAGAGTGGTACCTATTTATCTACTTGCACTTTGATGCGCTTTCGAACTGCTAGGTTGGCAGGAGCAGGGACCGAGCAACGGGAGCTCACCCCGTCGCGGGGATTCGAACTGCCAACCTTCTGATCGGCAAGTCCTAGGCTCTGTGGTTTAACCCACAGCACCACCCATGTCCCTTTGCATTAGAGAGGTAGGCAGCAGGAAAGCTTTGGAAGGCCTGCTTTCCCCTCCCAATCTGTACAGCCTCTTGAGCTCTCCCCATTCTGTCTTGCCCCTTTTGCAGATCTCTCGCCATGGCAGCACCTCTTGACCAAGCTATCGGCCTGCTGGTTGCCACCTTCCACAGATATGCCGGCAAGGATGGTGATAAGAACACCCTAAGCAAGAAGGAATTGAAGGAGCTGATCCAGAAGGAGCTCACCATTGGACCGGTGAGCATGGGGGAAAGGACCAAATATGCTCAGAGTTCCTATTTGAGGACGAAGGAAGCTGGGGCTACACTGGGACACATCCTGTCTCTCGCGCTCTCCCCCCCCCCCCCCGCCAAATTAAAAGCTCTGCAATGTGACCATGGTGGGGTAGATTAAGCCGTATGACCTACCGTATATCCCCACTGACTCAAAACGGCTTGCCCCTGTTGCTTTTCTCCCAGAGGGGGAAATAATAATAATAATAATTTGTACCCTGCCCATTTGGCCTGGCCTCCTCAGCCACTCTGGGCAGCCTCCACAAAGACCAAAAATACACTAAGATGTCACACATTAAAAACTTCCCTGAACAGGGCTCCTTAACATGTCTTCTGAATGTCAGGTAGTTGTTTATCTCTTTGACATCTGATGGGAGGGCATTCCACAGAGCGGGCGCCACTACCGAGAAGGCCCTCTGCCCAGTTCCCTGTAACTTCGCTTCTCGCAGGGAGGGAACCGCTAGAAGGCCCTTGGCACTGGACCTCAGTGTCCGGGCTGAACGATGGGGGTGGAGACGCTCCTTCAGGTATACTGTGCCGAGGCCATTTAGGGCTTTAAAGGTCAACACCAACACTTTGAATTGTGCTCTGAAAAGTGCTGGGAGCCAATGTACAGTGGTGCCCCGCAAGACGAACGCCTCGCAAGACGGAAAACCTGCTAGACGAAAAATGTCTTGCGAGTTCCTGCGGGGTTTCCCCCCTTTTTTCCCCTTTTCCTAAGCCGCTAAGCTGCTTATCAGCTGATCCGCTAAGCTGATAAGCCGCTAAAAGCCGCTAAACCGCTAATAGCACTAATCCGCTAAGCTGTCAATGGGCTTGCTTCGCAAGACGAAAAAACCGCTATACGAAGAGCCTCACGGAACGGATTAATTTCGTCTTGCGAGGCACCACTGTAGGTCTTTCAAGACTGGTGTTATGTGGTCTTGGATACAGAAGGATACCCACGCACCCTAGACCTTTCCCCACAAGTGGAGAAGCATCTGGGTGGATGGAGAGAGAGAGCAGGGGGATATGGACGGGTGGGAAGCGGGTGAAGCAGTCCCTTCATGACCCAGCAGTCTTCCGCTTTGGGCTAAATCCTCAAGAAAGGAGCTTTTCAGTTAAAATTCCATCAAATGATCAGGAAGCCACGTAGACGAATCTGTCGCGCAATGGCCTCAGGAAATGAGAAAGTGTAGGAGACAGTTAGGTGCCAGGGCGAGGTCTTAATCCCAAAGGGAGGGTATAAAGAACGCCTTCTGTGCATGTGCAGAGCGAGACACAGACAGCATTAAAGGAGGAGCAAGGTGTCGCCAACAGCATCTCCCATCGCTTTCCCCCACCTGCGATAAAAATAATGCTATTACAGTGGTGCCTCGCAAGACGAAAGTAATCTGTTCCATGAGGCTCTTCGTATAGCGGTTTTTTCGTCTTGCGAAGCAAACCCATTGACAGCTTAGCAGATTAGCGCTATTAGCGGTTTAGCGGCTTTTAGCGATCAGCTGTTAAGCGGCTTATCAGTGGATCAGCTGATAAGCGGCTTAGCGGCTTAGGAAAAGGGGGAGGGAGAAAAAAACCCGCAGGAACTTGCAAGACATTTTCGTCTTGCGAAGCAAGCCCATAGGGAAATTTGTTTTGCGAAGCGCCTCCAAAACGGAAAACCCTTTCGTCTAGCGGGTTTTCCGTCTTGCGAGGCGTTCGTCTTGCGGGGCACCACTGTATTCATACTAACCCTTCCTCCCCCCACAAGTTTGCCAGAAAATCGCCTCAAATGTTGAAACGGAAAGCAAAGGTCTTGTTCCACTGAGCATTCTAAATTCATGATTTCGTTGTCTATTCCAGAAACTGCAAGACGCAGAGATACAGGCATTAATGAAAGATCTGGACCGCAATGGCGACCAAGTGGTGAATTTCCAGGAATACGTCACTTTCCTGGGTGCCCTGGCAATGATTTACAACGAAGCTTTGAGTTCGTAAATGTACATGCCGGTGGGTTGAGGTCTTGTGGATCGGGATTATACCTCTGTAGGCGGTTTCACGTCCAATAAAATTTAAGTTTTGTAAAGTTTGGCTCCACATCCCGTGACTTTTATCAAAGAGATCCCATCGTGTGTGAACAGGTAACTCACAAGTTCTACGCATTCAGCTTTACGTGCTTGGCAAAAAAGGAAAGGGAAAAAACGGAAATTAAAAAGGGGACCGGTTTGGGGGGGGGGGGAGAGAGACGGGCATTCCCACCCATAATTTCATAGAGTGTTTTGACTATGCTTTGCCCTCACAGAGCTACATTTCCCAGAATTTCATGAGAAAGAGGTATTGATTGCTAAACAACACACACACACTCTGTAAGGGGAATAACTGGCCTCGGCACCCCTGACTAACAACAGCTCCCAGAATCCTTTGGGGGAAACCATGACTGTTGGAAGTTATGCTTTAAATGTATGGTGCGAATGTGGCCTAAAAGCAGCGTCACCGATATTTTTAGAACAGTGGGCATATCTGGATTTTTGAGGGAAGTGCTATGGGTGTCAGTCACAAAATGGCTGTTGGAGAGAGGAGTGGCATAAGTCAAAATGGCTGCCATTTTTAGAAACAGCAGGTTCCGGGGGGATCCTATATTCACAAGATGGTCCAAGCTGGCAGAAGCTGTCCAGAGTTTCAGGTCAGCAACAATTCTCATACCAACCTGAAGATGCGGCTGAGACCTATCACCAGGCCTCTTCTCATCTTCAGCATTGGCGCTCTAGTCACACACACACACCTCTCAACATTTTTCGGATGAAAATAAGCACCTTCTATTCTATTATTATCGTCATCATCATCATCGTCGTCATCATCTATTTATACCCTGCCCATCTGACTGGGTTGCCCCAGCCACTCTGGGCGGATTCCAACAGACTGATACCTCGGGTTAAGTACTTAATTCGTTCCGGAGGTCCATTCTTAACCTGAAACTGTTCTTAACCTGAAGCACCACTTTAGCTAATGGGGCCTCCTTCTGCCACCGGAGCACGATTTCTGTTCTCATCCTGAAGCAAAGTTCTTAACCTGAAGCACTATTTCTGGGTTAGCAGAGTCTGTAACCTGAAGCGTATGTAACCAGAGGTACCACTGTACACAAAACATTAAAAGAAAACCTTCTCTATACAGGGCTGCCTTTAGATGGCTATGGGGGTTAATAGAACTCCATACCCTCCAACATTTCTCCGATGAAAATAGGGACGTCCTTAGGGAAAATGGGACATTCCAGGATCGAATCAGAAACCGGGACGGCTTCTGTAAATCCGGGACTGTCCCTGGAAAATAGGGAACCATAGTCCATAGTCAACACCATTGCAGCAGCATGTTATGCAATTTAAAAGATTCACACAATAGCGCTGAACAGAAACCAAGCCGTTGTTCCACAAAAGCAGTGTGCATGTTAAAAAGATGGAAGGGGCTAAAGAAGCAAGCAAAAGGGGGTGGGATTTGGGAGTAGGAAGGGAGGACGAATTGTAAAGGGAGAAGGGTTTGGTCAGGGGTGGGGAATGGGCAAAGGGGTAAGTCTGATTGGGGGGCAGGGGTTCGTACCCCCTAGTCTCACACACACCCCAAGCCAACGAACAGAAACAGGAAGCCCCTTTAAAGAACACCATCAAGAATAAATTTGCTGGGTGGGATTCTGAAAGGCCTTTTGGGTGGGGGACGACACAGAATATGGAGCCAGCCCAGACTGCTGGGCCGATCTGGTTCAGTCTTGTCCACATTGTCCGGCAACAGCTCCACAGTGTTTCAGACAGGAGCATTCCCATTTCTACCCTGAGACGCCAGAGATTTAACCTGTGACCTTCGGTATGGACGGCAGGTCTCTCTGCCACTGACTTGGTTCCCTTTCTGGGTATAGATCATTTTCAACAGCAGCTTGTGACACACCACCCTGCCCTCTGCAGCTAAGCAGAACCCCCAGATTCAGTCTCTCTCAATGCAGCGGCAATTGCAGGAGGGCGACAGCAGGGAGCGCTATTGCCTCCCTGCTCTGCTGCTGAGCCAGGAGCAGATCTACTACAAAACTAATGATGTTTAAGCTTCAGAGCGCCTCATCCCCCAGACCCCAGAAGCAAATTTAGTCCATGCTGCTTAGCGTTTTAAGGTCTAGTAGACACAATTTGAGTCACACGATTTATCTTTTGCAGTATGTATTTCAAGAACCCCCAAGTTTGAGATTCAGTAGTACAGATGTGGTGAAGAAGAAAGCAGTGGTAACCCAGACCCCGTTGCTGGTTGCCCCATAACAGTTTGACCTTTGGGAACCCAAAAATGTTGGTCCGCCACTGTTCTGAGCTTTCCAGGGGAATCTGGTTGGGCTTTGTGGGGAAAAATGGACCAAGTGGACCATCTATGTCAGAGCCAACTGACCCCTTACTCACTTAGTTAAAAGTGCACTCAGACTCTCACCTGCCAGGTAAAGCAGGTGAGATGGAGGGAGATTTTGCAGGTGTACTTATTTTGTAGCACCACAAGGTGGCACTCTGGCTGCATTAATTCTCCCGGCAGGTGTTACTCGCAAGTTTTGTAGTCTTACCAAAAAAATCTGGATCTCAGATGTGGAGCTTTCTGCTATTTATTTATTGAATGGGAAGCTAGACCTTGAGAGCAAAGGCATGGTGGAGGAGCTGGTGGAAGTACAAAAAACTGGAAATTTGAGAACAGGATTGTGTTGATTAATTTGTAAAAGAAAATTTAATAAAAAATTTATTTTTAAAAAAAAGAGTGCAAAGGCATGAAGGAGCAAGTTAATGTGGTTTCAACACTGGCCATTGCCCGATCAGCTCAGGATTCCTGAGTGCTGGTGCAACTGAGCATATCTTCTGACAGTCCTCACGTGACCATAGGGACATTTTCATCCGAGGAATGTTGGAGGGCACGCAAATCTTTTACAGGCCTTTCAGGGAAGACTCTGTATCAAAATTTAAGCCAAGCAATGCTCAGAAACTGGAAGAGGCCGAAAGGGAACAGGGTAGCAAGGAGGCCAACCAGCCACACCTTAGCTTAGTCCAAAGCTTGTTACCACCTAGTCTTGCTTCTGGAAAGCTATAGGCCCTTTGTTTCCAGGTAAACGATCTTGCTTCGTGTAGCTAAACCATGGACGAATAAGGCTCTTGGCCAATGCAAAATTCGGGGAGGAATAAGGCGATCGGTGACCACTAGCCAGGATGTTCTGCCTCCATAATCGGCGCCAGAGTCGCAGAGTTCCCATTGTGTTTGGGTTTGCATTGGGGTATCTAGTTGGCCAACTGAACAGCTACATGCTAAAATCAGGGGCAGAGGAGTCGCTGAAAGCTCTGTGCTGCTGTTTTAACTATGGAATTCACTCTGTAAATGCCAGTAACGTGCGTGAACTTAGATGTTTTTAGAAGACTGGGCAAATTCTTGAAGGATATGGCTAGGAATGGCTACTAGCTACCTCCACGGTCAGGTGGCGCTGTGGGTTAAAGTCTCAGCGCCTAGGACTTGCCGATCGAAAGGTCGGCGGTTCGAATCCCTGCAGCGGGGTGCGCTCCCGCTGCTCGGTCCCAGCGCCTGCCAACCTAGCAGTTCGAAAGCACCTCCGGGTGCAAGTAGATAAATAGGGACCGCTTACCAGCGGGAAGGTAAACGGCGTTTCCGTTTGCGGCTCTGGCTCACCAGAGCAGCGATGTCACGCTGGCCACGTGACCCGGAAGTGTCTCCGGACAGCACTGGCCCCTGGCCTCTTAAGTGAGATGGGCGCACAACCCCAGAGTCTGTCAAGACTGGCCCGTACGGGCAGGGGTACCTTTACCTTTACCTTACCTCCACGGTCAGAGCAGAGCCAGAGCACCCATGAGGCAAGGTGCAGCAGTCGCCCCAGGCAGTAGATCTGGCCTCTGAGGAGCCCACTGCTGCCCCCTGGTTAAGAGCGGTGGACTCGTAATCTGGGGAACTGGGTTCGCGTCTCCGCTGCTCCACATGCAGCTGCTGGATGACCTTGGGCCAGTCACACTTCTCTGAAGTCTCTCAGCCCCACTCACCTCACAGAGTGTTTGTTGTGGGGAAGGAAGGGAAAGGAGATTGTTAGCCGCTTTGAGACTCCTTAAAGGGAGTGAAAGGCGGGATATCAAATCCAAACTCTTCGTCTTCTTCTTCTTCTCTGGCTGCAGAAGATGAGGCAGCCAAGAGCTGCCATATTCTGTTTTGCTTCAAGCCGCCTGGGCTGCCTCTGGGTCAGAGACGGTATCCTTCTGAATACCGATAGCTGAAAATGGCAGGAGGGGAGGCTGCTTTCGCGCTTGGGTTCAGTTGTGGGTGCCCCATTGAGGCCCCTGAGAGAACAGGGATGCGGGACTAGATGGGCCATGGGCCTGATCCGGAAGCACTTCCCTTAGTAAATTCGTGTGCCCAAGTATCCCACTCAAGATGACATGAAACCGGTCTGGGGAATTTTGCATCGGTTTTTCCTCTTTTGCCGAGACCACGTGGCAAGCGGCTTCTGAAAACCAGGGGCGGATGGGCTCCCAAAGTTTTGCGTCAGAAGCAGACCAGACGCCGGGGGCGAAATGTAGCTCAGGCGTCACCCTGAGCCCTTTCCTTGCAGACTTTGGGCAGCTGCTCTGGAAAAAAGAGGACCCGAGGCAGGGACAGTCCCCATGGGCCCTGATCTGGCGGGCCGAACCACCGCCTGGAAAAGCACACAAAAACCAGTGACGGAATGTTGTTATAATTAACATATATTTTAAAAAATAATAATAAAATCGCTCTGGTTTATCTCTTCCACAGTGGGGGCGGAGGGGAAGGAAAGGTGAGGTATGGGCTGAACCCAACCACAGCCCCCCCTACTTTGAGCTCCCCCCTCTGCCCGAACTCAAGCACAGAAGCCAGACCTCACGACAGATAAGGATGCAAAGTTACAAGTGCTTTACAAGAGAAACGCCCCCCCTTTCTTCCTCTCCCCCATATGTACACGGCAGCTCTGGAGGAGGGGGGGGGGCAGGAGAGAAGGGCAGTTATGTACATAATTGCTTTTCTTTAAAATAAAATTTAAAAAAAACATGATTAGGCCAAAAAAAGAGAGAAAACGAGAACGTAACCCGCCGCCCCCCCCCAAAAAAAATGCTCTGCACGCTACGAAAGTCTCTATAGCTATCGGGTGCAGGTACGAAATTTACACAGGAATAAACTTGGGGAAACGAAATGGCTGGAATTGATTTTGAGGGAGGGGGCAGACACTTGGATTCACACAAATGCGAGCTCCCCCAACTCCCCGATTCAAGGGAACTGGAACGCTAACACCTAGATTGCGTACGTTCTCTCCTGCTTTGGGGAGGATGCTGAAAACTCTCGTGGCCCGCCCCCGCCTCTAAAGAGTGCAGAGGCGTCTTCCCTGACCCTGGGGGGGTCGACCCCTGCCCCGGTCCCCTATAACCTGGGATTGCAAGTGCTCGTTGCAAAGTCCGGTCCCGGAGCACCCTAGGAGGCGTTTTAAGCTTGGAGGGGATGACGACACTTGGGGTGGAAAGGCAGGGTGGGCAAACACAATCTCCGCTGTCCCCAGCCCCTCTTGTTTTGTTTTTTCGTGGCTCAAGAGGGTCCACCTCGCAGGGGTGGCGTTTCTCGGCACTGCGGCCCTCTCCCTTCCTTCACTGGAGTCGGTCGGTGCGGAAAGAATCCTCAACGGCCGGGTCGGTCAGCAGGGCGTAGGGGTCGCTCAGCATGTTGAGTCCGTCCAAAGTGAGCGGCTCGATCCTCAGGTCCTCATCCAGACCCAGGGAGGAGGAGTCCATCTCAAAGCCCGGCATGCCCGCCAGGACGGTGGCAATCTCCCTGGAGATCCCGGGTGGGGAGTCCCCTAGAGGAGGGAAGGATCGGAGAGCAAAAAGAGATGTACAGACACAGAGAAGTTTCTTCCTCACACGGTGCATACCGTAGATTCCGGCTTATTAGGCGAATGGGCGTATAAGACGACCCCAATTGACAGCTGCCAATTTGGGAGGTCGACTTATACGCCCAGTCTTATTCGTGGCAGTGGCAGTGGGCGGCAGGCTCCGTGCCGGGAGGAAGCACGCTGGAGAAGTTGCCCAGCGGTGCTAAGCCAGCTTCGCTGGGCAGCTGCCTCCCAGCGTGGAGCGGAGCCCGCCGCCCACTACAGCTGCCCAGCAAACCCATACCCGGTGTATAAGATGACCCCCGGCTTTTTAGAGGATTTCCCGGGGTTAAAAAGTCATCTTATATGCTGGAATCTACGGTAGTTAAATTGTGGAATTCTACGTGGGGCCACCTTTGAACTACAACTAATCCAGAATGCGGCAGCTGGACTGATGACTCAGAGCGGCCGCCGGGACAGCATAACACCGGTCCTGGAGAATCTACACTGACTCTTAGTACGTTTCCGAGCACAATTCAAAGTGTTGGTGCTTTTAAAGCCCTAAGCAGCCTTGGCCCCGTATACCTGAAGGAACATCTCCACCCCATCATTCAGCACGGACACTGAGGTCCAGTGCCGAGGGCCTTCTGGTGGTTCCCTCTCTGCGAGAAGTGAAGTTGCAGAAAACCAGGCAGAGGGCCTTCTCGGTGGTGGTGCCCACCCTGTGGAATACCCTCCCATTAGATGTCAAGGAGGTAAATAACTAAACAACTTTTAGAAGACATCTGAAGGCAGCCCTCTTTAGGGAAGTTTTTAATGTTCAATGTGCTAGCATATTTTTATATGTGTTGGAAGCCGCCCAGAGGGGCTGGGGCAACTGAGATGGGAAGGGTACAAATAATAAAATCATTAGACAAATTCAGCAAAGGCTACTATAATTGGTGTTACACTTTCCCGAGGGAGGTTTGTCTGGCACCTTCATGCTATTTCGCCAAGCAAAAACGTTCCCTCTTCCACCAGGCCTTGGGCTGATCAATATTCTACAGTATTTTAAATTTGTCTGGGGTGCGTGTGCGCGCGCACTGCTATCCTGTTTTGCTTTTGTTCTACTTATTTGAGCTTTTATCCTGCATTTTCATCTTGCGAACCACCACGAGATCTTCGGATGAAGGGTGGCGCAGAAATTTAATAAATTAATTAAAATAACCACGATGGCTATGCTTTGCCTCTGCAGTTCCCAGAGTGAGGCAGTTGTTTCAGACGGCGGATCTGGACAATTGCCTCTTCGCTCTTACTTTTCCTGCCCAAAAATATTAGGCTACAGACAGCATCTTAAAAAGTAGAGACATCACCTTGGCAACAAAGGTCCGTATAGTTAAAGCTATGGTTTTCCCAGTAGTGATGTATGCAAGTGAGAGCTGGACCATAAAGAAGGCTGATCGCTGAAGAATCGATGCCTTTGAATTCTGGTGCTGGAGGAGACTCTTGAGAGTCCCATGGACTGCAAGAAGATCAAACCTCTCCATTCTGAAGGAAATCAGCCCTGAGTGCTCACTGGGAGGACAGATCCTGAAGCTGAGGCTCCAATACTCTGGCCACCTCATGAGAAGAGAAGACTCCCTGGAAAAGACCCTGATGCTGGGAAAGATGGAGGGCACTAGGAGAAGGGGACGACAGAGGACGAGATGGCTGGACCGTGTTCTCAAAGCTACAAACAGGAGTCTGACCAAACTGCAGGAGGCAGTGGAAGACAGGAGTGCCTGGCGTGCTCTGGTCCAGGGAGTCATGAAGAGGCGGACACGACTAAACGACTCAACAACAACAACACCTGTCAGGATGTTTCCCCCCGACCCCAAGGTGGGTTTCGCTCCCTCCTCCCCACTCTCTCCCCTTACCTGTGAGGATGATGTTGGGGATGGGGCCATGGCGGTTTGAGTTGCTCAGGTTCTGGCGGTTGAGCAGGTGAGGGTCGTGCGTGCTGCTGCTGCTACTGCTGCTGCTGGTGTTTGTGGTCCCACTGCCCGACAAGCCCATGTTGTCGCCTTGCGGGTAATTTAAGGCACCCAGGTCGTCCGAGAAGGCGTTGCTGTTGAACGCGAAGCCTCCGCTCATGTTGTCCATGTAGCCGTATTGATCGAACTGCGGAAAGGAAGGCTGGAGTGGGCCAGGGCCGGTTTTGGTGCTACGTTGCAGGATGGGAAGGGTGGGGAGGACGGGCTGTCACACACACACACACACACACACACACACACACATACACACACACAAACACCTGAGGCAGGCAGGCCCAGAAAACCACCCCTTGCTTCATAAGGAAGAAGCTGCCTTATGAACTGGCTGGAATCAAGGAGTTGCCAGTGCTTGAGGTGGGCAGTTTTAAGGTAAAGGTAAAGGTACCCCTGCCCGTACGGGCCAGTCGTGTCCGACTCTAGGGTTGCGTGCTCATCTCGCTTAAGAGGCCGGGAGCCAGCGCTGTCCGCAGACACTTCCGGGTCACGTGGCCAGCGTGACGAAGCTGCTCTGGCGAGCCTGCACCAGTGCAGCACACGGAAACGCCATTTACCTTCCCGCTATAAAGCGGTACCTATTTATCTACTTGCACTTAAGGGTGCTTTCGAACTGCTAGGTGGGCAGGAGCTGGGACCGAGAGACGGGAGCTCACCCCGCAGCGGGGATTCGAACCGCCGACCATACGATCGGCAAGTCCTAGGCACTGAGGTTTTACCCACAGCGCCACCCACGTCCCCAGTTTTAGGAGCCGCCTTATTTCTCTGTTTACGAGTTGTTTTGAGCTGCTTAATACTGTGTTTTATTGCTTCACCAGGGTGGCTTGATGATGATGATGATGATGATAAGCAGTGCTTTTTTTTCTAAAAAAACGTTTAGGGGTACTCTCATTTTCCTACTCATATTGAAATACTGTCCCTCAATGAGGCCAAACTTAGATTCACAAAATGTTTAGGGGTATGCGTATCCCTGCGCCCCACCAGAAAAAAAGCATTGATGATAAGAATACGAATAAGAATACGGCTGATCGACATCCGATGCCTTTAAAATGTGTTTTGGGGGGGGGAGGCCAAAGGGGCTGGCACCCCTGGTAAGCCATAGAGAACACTTGCCACGCAGGTATGCCCCGCGGAGGACCTTAAGGTCCACAAATGACAACATTTTGGAGGTCCCAAGTCGCAAGGTGGTTAGATTGGTCTCAACTAGGGCCAGGGCCTTTTCAGTACTGACCCCGACTTGGTGGAACGCTCTGTTCCAAGAGACTAGGGCCCTGCGGGACATCTTTCTGCAGGGCCTCCAAGACAGAGCTGTTCTACCCGGCCTTTGGCCAAGGCTCAGTCTGACCACCTCCTTTGGTAATTCTCATAGAACTTTAGCCTAATGGTTGCCATTAATTTGATTTGAACTGATTTTATAATGAAATGATTTTAGAATCATTTCTAGGGCCGCAGGGCCCTAGTCTCTTGTGACAGAGCGTTCCACCAGATCGGGGCCACAGCCGAAAAAGCCCTGGCTCTGGTTGAGGCCAGCCAGGAGGGTATAAAATTATTATTATTATTATTATTATTATTATTATTATTATTATTATTATGCAACTCCCAGACACAAAAGGGGGTGGGGCAAGCGACGAGGAGACACCAAGTATACTCACGTTGCCCAGGCCGAAGTCACCCAGCTGCTGGCCGAACTGGTTCTGCAGCATAGAATTGGACTGGTAATGCATTGGGTAGGGGCACTGGGACTGCAGATGATGCTGCTGTTGCTGCTGTTGTTGCTGCTGCTGTTGATGCTGTTGTTGCTGCTGCTGTTGCTGGTGTTGCTGCTGGTGCTGGTGCTGGTGCTGGTGCTGGGCAGGCTGGCGCCCCTGCTGAGAGGCCGGCCCTTGCGCCTGGTGGAGGGACTTCTGATTCTGCGGCAGGAGCATCCCCGGCTGGCTGTAGGGGTACGGGGGCAGCCTCTGGTCGGCCGGCAGCTTGCTGGTGTCCAGCGGAACCCCCTGGAGAGGGAAGAGAGGCGTTCCAGTCCTGTTAAAAGGGAGTCTGCAGCCGCAGGGGGAAGGAGGGAAGGGTTACGCCGCTGCCCCCCGCCAAGTATTGAGGCAGCGGGGTGCAGAGGGTTCAGCGGTGGAAGAGTTCAGAGGTGAACTCCACCCTCCCTTAAAAAAAAAGCAGATTGTACCAATTCAGACTGCAGGTTGGGAATGGAACCTTTTGATGCTCCTGCAAAAAGAGTGTCACTCCCTGCAATTCTAAAGACGAGCTGTTTTGGGTCGGGCCAAAGGGGGTCCATTTAGTCCAGCATCCTGTTTACACGGCGGCTCAATGGGAAGGGGAAGTCCGCAAACCAGGAGCTGCGTGCAACAGTTGTTCCTCCCTGGATGCCAATTCCTGCACAGCCATCAGGACCAGCAGCCATGCAGACAACAAACCTCCTCCATGAATCTGCCTCAAAAATCACTACACAGCTCTTTTTATCCTTTCTTTCATTTTCTTTTCTTCCCCTTTTTTTCTTTTTTCCCTCTCCCTCTCTTTTCCCTTTCTTTTGAGATTTTAAAACCACTTCTTTTATCCCGGTGTGTTTACTGGTTTGTATTGGGCCCAAGTTTCTGGAAATTTCTGGAAATGTATTAATAAAAATAGATATTTGCTACACACAAAAATTAAAGTAACTACACAGCTCCATGTAGGAAATGCTTCACAGAGCTAAGCTTCAATGTCTTCCTGGTTAAGAAGAAGTCACAATGTCTTCTTGTATTTTGCAAAACTGCCACAGGGGGAGGTTGGCAATTATATACAACTCTATGTCTGCTTTATAAAAGATCCCTGTGGGGGGAAATCTGTTGGAGGTTTAGTCATACCTGCTGAGTTTGTGTGTTTTTTTGCTGTTTGATCATGAAAACCATGTTACTGTGCACATCTCCTTATTAGCGCTGTTGCCTGGGCAATTAATAACTAAATTTGTTGCTCAACTCTTGAACAGTTCCTTTTCCCCCTTACTGTTTTGCTATGGCTTATAGCTAAACAAAACTATTCCTGCATGAATAAGCAGGCTGAGGAAGCCTATCTGTTTTATTTTATTTTTATTTAACGCAGAGAATTCTGTGTTACCCAGAGGAACGTTCAAAATGGTTCGCTCTTACCCACAAGCCTGAAATGGTACAGCCCACTCAGGGGTCTAGTGGAAAGACCTGATTGAAGGAAAAGGAAGGAAAGGGAGATATCGAGAGCTCCACCTAGTGGGCATATATCAAAGTAAAAAGTACTGATGCTTTTTACAGTCCATTTTCTACATCCTGCTATTCTCCCCGCCAAGAACTCAAGGTGGTACCCGACTCCTGTTTGCCAGGCTTGGCACTGCCATTTGGGCAGGCTTGGCAATGGCCAAGGGCCTTAAGGGGTGTGGAAGGGACCCTCACCGCTACCCACTGGCCCCATCTCTGATAATTTCATAGCTCTAAAGTCAGAGTAGGGCTGAGCCCTGCGCTAGGTGCGAGGGAGGCATGAATGGCACTGTGCCAAGGCCCCCCCACCCCAGAAGACTGGCTCCTGGTTGGCCAATCTGAGAACAGGATGCTGGACTTGATGGGGTCTGGGGCCTGATCCTGCAGAGCTGCTCTTACGAGTACAGTGGTACCTCGAGTTACAGATGCTTCAGGTTTGCAGACTCTGCTAACCCAGAAATAGTACCTCGGGTTAAGAAATTTGCTTCAGGATGAGAAGAGAAATTGTGCTCCGGCGGCGCAGCAGCAGCAGCGGGAGGCCCCATTAGCTAAAGTGGTGCCTCAGGTTAAGAACAGTTTCAGGTTAAGAACGGACCTCCGGAACGAATTAAGGACTTAACCTGAGGTACCACTGTAACAGCGAAGCCCTTCCTGCCCTGCCTCTGGGCTTCCTGGAGGAATCTAAATGGCCAATCTGAGAACAGGAGGCTGGAATAGATGGGTGTTTGGGTCTGATCCTGCAGGGTTGCACTTATGTGTCCTACACGGAGCCCGCAAATAGTCTCTGGGCAGGCCAAGAGACCCAGGTGGGTGAAGTGAGGAGAGGAGAGAGATGTTGATTCACCCCACCACTCAGGACAATGTCTGATTAAAGTTGCAAACTGGCTATGCAAGGAGGTTCCTAATGCATGTGTGCTGGGGGACGGGAGTCCTAATAACTTCACCTCGTGTGTTTTTTTGATCTTTTACATTTCGGAGGCTTGCCACATTTCTCGGATAGGAAACTGGCTGCTTGCTGGTTGCCCAAAAACATTGCATTCTCCTTGGCTGTCTTTTTAAACCAATCTCTTCCTTCATTGGCTTCATTGAACAGCTGGCACCATCTCCTAGGGAAAAGGCAACTCCAAAACCCAGAGAGATGGCCACAACTGTTCAGGAGGAGATGGGGGCTTTGCCCTGCTCCTTACTGGCAAGAGATGAGGTCATTAAAGTCAGGGACTGGGAGAGAATGCACACATGCACAGGCCTGAACAGTCTCCAGCAGATGGGAACACCTGCGATGTTTATCTGAATGGCACTGAAGTTGCTTGAGCCGCATTAAGGTGTGTTGTGGCGCCTCGGAGGGAGACACTTCCCAAACAGCCCAGCAGCTGGCGCTGTTGCTCCGCTGCCAACCCTGCTTAGACCCCCCCGGGAACCTTTCAGAGGGGAAAAACAGAGGAACCGGGGAAAAGGTTCTGGAAGCAGCCTAGAATAAACGAGGCATTGGGGAAACATTTTCCAGCAAAATTACCACCTGAGAAGGAAAAGGAGGGCGGGTGCTTTTTCCCTGGAAGCTGAGATGAGATGGAGGGAGGGAAAAACACACGACGATGGAAAAGAACCAATCTAAAAGTTATTCTTCAAAAAAGGCAGAGGCCGAAAGCGAGCGCGCGAGAGCGCCCCGTGCGTACCTGCGTGATGGAGGACAATGTGGGTGACATAGTTGGCGAAAACTGTTTAGGGTGCGGCCTTCTCGAGTCTCCGCCCATTGGGAGGGTCAAGGGGCTGAGGGGGACCCTGCGGCGGGGCGAGGCGTTCAGGGGGGCGTAGGAGGAGGCGGGGGCGGAGGAGGAAGCGGAGGAGGGGGAGCCGCCATAGCTGGGCTGCTGTTGCTGCTGCTGCTGCTGAGGCTGCTGCAGGGTGGGATTGGGCTGCCCCGATTGGCTGCCGAGCGAGGAGGGGAGGGAGGGGTTGCTGAGGGAGGAGGAGAGGGAGGGGTTGCTGAGGGAGGAGGGCAAGGACTGGTTGCTCATGGAGGAAGGGATGGAGGAGCTGCTGGGGGACGAGCGGAGGGAGGGGTTGCTCAGGGAGCCCTGCAGCGAGGGGTTGCTAAGCGAGGACTGAATGCAGGGGTTACTGAGGGAACTCTGCATAGATGAGCACAGCCCTGTGGGGACAAAAAGAAAGAACAGAACGAAATAAATAAATGTGAGTGGGGGGGGGGAGGAAATGGAGAGACACACACACACACACATACAGGCCCGGTTCACACCAGACGCCAAACCATAGCTGTCAACGTTTCCCTTCAAATCAAATCAAATCAAATATCTTTAATACAGTCAGTGACCAGAGAGCAATTTATAAAAATGACATTATAAGTAGTATTGTGCTACAAATAGCAGTGGAGATATGGCCAATTCACAGAATTGGTGCTTATATTTATAACCTTATATTTTAAGGGAAATTCCCTTCTTCCGAATAGGATTCTTCGCAAGGAAAGGGAAAAGTTGATAGCTATGAGCCAAACCGTGGAGTGGACACGAACGAGCAGGTTGCCGGAAGGACGGTCTGCCTGCTGCCGCATGACTCTGGTTTAGTGTAGCATTAAGTTTGAACCTTGAAGCAAGATAAGCTCTGGTTTGGAGGATGTGCTAAGATCATGGGCAGACAAACTAAGGCCCGGGGGCTGGATCCGGCCCAATCGCCTTCTAAATCCTGCCCCTGGATGGTCCAGGAATCAGCGTGTTTTTACATGAGTAGAATGTGTCCTTTTATTTAAAATGCATCTCTGGGTTATTTGTGGGACACAGGAATTCATTCATTTTTTAAAATTATTTTTCAAAATATAATCTGGCCCCACACAAGATCTGAGGGATAGTGGAATGGCCACCTGCTGAAAAAGTTTGCTGACCCTTGGCTAAGTCAAACCATGGTGTACTACAAACCAAAACCATGGTGTACTGCAAACCAGTGTGTTCCCAGAGTGATGGTCGCAACCACAGGGCTCCCGATCACCCCACACGGTCATGTTGCTGCCATACGACCCAGGACTAAACCACAGTTCAGCTTGGTGTTAGATCTGAACCCGGAAACAAGATAAACCATGAGCCCTGGTTGGCACAATGTGCTAAACCAAACCATGGTGCACTGTGGACAAGTAGGTTCCCAGAATGACAATTGCACTCCCACCCAGTCTTGCTGCTCAGGTACGATCCAGGACTAAACCGTGACTTAGATTACCGTTAGGTAGGTCCAAACCCAGAAGAAAGAAAAACCCTGATCCCAGGATTGGGCAATGTGCCAAGGCAAACCATGGCTTCCTTTACAGGAGGAGGACCAAGGAAGCGGCAAAGGAGCTGTGTTCTTCTGAACATCTTTGCTCTGGGAACCCGCACATCCACCAAACCACAGCAAGCCACGGTTTAGCTCACCGTTAGGTGTGAACCACATCTCCCTCGCGTACACACACAATTAACCATGGAGACACATGAACACCCCCCCCCTGCCCTGTGTGTGGCGCAATCGTGGACTGGGGGGGGCAATGGGAGCACACAGGTGGAGGTGAGAACAGAAAAATGGCATGGGCACATACTCCCAACCACATGGACCTCAGAAGGGAGTGGAAGGAAGGCCCTCAATTCCCAAAGCTGGGCAAGGGGGCTGGGAGTTGATACATGCCCACCACCCGAATAGGAGGGGAGAGGGAACCCCCAGCTTATGCTAAAGTTATCGGGTTCAGAACCATGTCATAGATTCAGGTGCCAGGGAAATGGGAAAGACTGAAGACTTTGGAAAGTTGCTGCCAGAGCAGATGGCACTGGGCTAATGACACTGTCACACTTAAAAGGTAAAGGGACCCCTGACTGTTAGGTCCAGTTGCGGATGACTCTGGGGTTGTGGCGCTCATCTGGCTTTATTGGCCGAGGGAACCAGCGTACAGCTTCCGGGTCATGTGGCCAGCATGACCAAGCCGCTTCTGGCGAACCAGAACAGCGCACGGAAACGCCGTTTACCTTCCCGCCAGAGTGGTACCTATTTATCTACTTGCACTTTGACGTGCTTTTGAACTGCTAGGTGGGCAGGAGCTGGGACCTAGCAACGGGAGCTCACCCCGTCGCAGGGATTCGAACCGCCGACCTTATGATCGGCAAGCCCTAGGCTCTGTGGTTTAGACCACAGCGCCACCTGCGTCCCTGTAATACTTAAAAGAAACCCGTTAATGAACATGCCCAACTTGGGTTCGTTCATTTCAATAGGCCAGGTTTAACTAACAGATCCCACTAGTGGAAGCCCGCCTGAGAACTTAGGCTAGGGCAACGGGACTTCCCCACACTCTTCCCGGTGCCCCACCGCAATTGGCTTGTGTTTGTAGAACCCACACAGGAGAAGAAGGAAGATTGCTCCACCAGTGCAAGCAATCTCTGCTTATCTGATGGAACAATCTCCTTTGTGCTATGCTGAATTCCCCCCAATGGGTTTGTTGTGAGCAGGACTTGACTGAATACAACCGAGAGTCGCAGCCTCCGACGGGTCGCATTCAACTAAGTCCTACCCAGAGCAGACCTACTGAAATGGATGAACCTGGTGGTGGGCCCTCCAAATGTTGTGGGACTCCACTTCCCATCAGCCCCAGCCAGCAAGGGCCAAAGGTCAAGGGTGAAGGGAGGTGTGGCTTAGCAAAATCTGGAGGGCATTAGGTTGGCAGGGCAGTTGATCTAACTGATCAGTCGATCGACTAAACACTGCGGCCCCAGTGGCCCTGGAGGAAGGCAATCTCCCTCTCTTGCCCACCATCGGAATGGGTGGGGTAGTGCGCCATGCTCCAGCAAAGGACGAATAAGGACTCACTCTTAAGTTCCCAATTGTTTGTGACCCTGTTTGGGACACAAAGGGGGTGGTTTGGTGAAAACAGCCCCCCAGGCCCAATGCTGAGGCCTGGTGGCCCACATCTAATAATACAGTGGTACGTCGGGTTACATACGCTTCAGGTTACAGACTCCTCTAACCCAGACATAATACCTCGGGTTAAGAACTTTGCTTCAGGATGAGAACAGTGGCGCGGCAGCAGCCAGAGGCCCCATTAGCTAAAGAGGTGCTTCAGGTTAAGAACAGTTTCAGGTTAAGAATGGACCTCTGGAACAAATTAAGTACATAACCAGAGGTACCACTGTAATAGTAATAACAAATTTTGATTTATTTTTATTTACATCTGGCCTACAGACCAGACATTTCCTGTCCTATCAGCTCCCCCGCATTCCACAGTTTGGTGGTTTGAGGAAGGGCCAATTGTGGGGCTATCCTGTGGTTCTGCCCACTGTTTGGCTACACACACCAAGCCTTCACACACACACACACACACACACACACACACCCCGCCCCAGCGCTTCTCCTGAGTTCCCCGGCTGGGCTCCTCTGCGCACGGTCAAGGTGTCACCTGGGGAGTCGTAGCCGGGGCCGAGCCCCATGCCGCCGCTGATGCCCAGGTGTGTCATGGTGTTGGCCAGGTTGCCGGTGCTGCTGCCGCCACTCAGGCTGGGGTAGGCGGACTCCTCCGGGTCCAGTGGAGTGGGCAGCGGGGAGGGGAAGTGGAGGTTGGTGAGGTCCGGGAGGGAGCCCCCCGTGTTGAGGGCGGTGGGGATCAGAGGCAGGTTGGCAGGCTGGTCTGGGGATGGGAAGATGCTGAAAGAGAGACAGGCAGAGGGAGAGATGTCGTTCTGGTGAGGACTCAAGACTTCAGATGGGTTTACACACAGAGAGCGTAATGCATCACTTCAAAAGGCAGGTTGGCAGGTATCACATTTTTAATGCAATTCTCCATTTAAAAAAAAAAATCCCTGCAGTTAGAAAATGTGCACAAAACCTCTCCCCACCCCCGCACGTGCATCCTTTCTAGCTGCAGGGAGTTGTGCTTCGCTTTTTTAACATGGGGAGGAAATATTCATTTTAAAAAAGAAGAGAATTACAGTGGTGCCCCGCAAGACGAATGCCTCGCAAGACGGAAAACTCGCTAGACGAAAGAGTTTTCCGTTTTGGAGGTGCTTCGCAAAACGAATTTCCTATAGGCTTGCTTCGCAAGACGAAAATATCTTGCGAGTTCCTGCGGGTTTTTTGCCTTCCCCCCCCTTTTTCTAAGCCGCTAAGCCGCTTATCCGCTAAGCCGATAAGCCGCTAATAGCGCTAATCCGCTAAGCCGTCAATGGGCTTGCTTCGCAAGACGAAAAAACCGCTAGACGAAGAGACTCGCGGAACGGATTCTTTTCGTCTTGCGAGGCACCACTGTACATGATCACCATCATTATTGTTATAGGCCTAAATATACAGCCTGCTTCAAATCCCCAACCTATCATTTAAGTGGGTAAGTTAGACACAGGTGGATCTATATTTACCGTATTTTTTGCTCTATAAGACTCACTTTTTCCCTCCTAAAAAGTAAGGGGAAATGTGTGTGCGTCTTATGGAGCGAATGCAGGCTGCACAGCTATCCAAGAAGCCAGAACAGCAAGAGGGATTGCTGCTTTCGCTGCACAGCGATCCCTCTTGCTGTTCTGGCTTCTGGGATTCAGAATATTTTTTTTCTTGTTTTCCTCCTCCAAAAACTAGGTGCGTCTTGTGGTCTGGTGCGTCTTACAGAGCGAAAAATACGGTATGCATTAATGTATTTCCCACAATGCAAAATCGTAAATTATCAGGGCTGGAAACAAACTTTGTTATAAGAATAAATAAAAGAGATGCCTGAGAGTCAAAAGTGAGGGTTGCCATCTCTCTGCTGGAAGGCCATTCCCTAACATGGGACTGGTGACACTAAATGACTGACTTGTGGTTGAGGCTGGAACTTGGGGACCGAGCCGGGATAGAAGGGCTTCCCAGCTGGAAATCTGCAATGGTACTTACTGGATCCCAGGCACCTCGCAGGACCTCGGACGGACAGACGATGAGGAGAGCTGAGAGAGGAAAAGAGGAAGGTGGAGTCAACTGAAAATCAATATACAGATATGGGGAACTTATTGGCCACACGGGGTTCCGATGCCTATGTGATCAAGGAATGCCAAATCATACAAAACAAGTGTCTGGGGGCTGCAGCTTTTGTTGGAATCTCAAACTGCGCACAATTCACCTACTTTTTTGGTGTCCCAGGGCTTCAGCAACTGCTTGCCGTCGTCCAGGAGACTCTCCTCGATGGAAGGCACATGGAAGGGAAACACTGGAAGAGAGGAATACCACAGAATCGTAGAATTGAAAGGATCACTATGAGGATCACCTAGCCCCAGGGTTCCCCAAACTTGGGTCTCCAGCTGTTTTGGGACTACAACTCCCATCATCCCTGACCACTGGTCCTGCTAGCTAGGGATGATGGGAATTGTAGTCCAAAACAGTCCACGACCCAGTTTTGGGAAACCCTGATCCAGTTCAATCCCCTGCACATGTCGGAATCTTTCACCCAACATGGGGAAGAAACCCATGGTCCTGAGGTTTAGAGTCTCATGCTCTACCGACTTGAGCTATCCCCCGGGGTCAGGTGGAGATAGGACAGCTGGTCAGGCCAGTTGTGGCTCCTCCCCTTCAGGGGTGGAGCCTGGGGAAGCCACGCCCCTGTGGTGTTGAGAGGCAAGGCTGCAGGGAACTGTCACTTCCGCAGCTGGGTCCACACCATGTCTCCCAGCATGCCCTGATCGAGCACACAGACCACCAGAGCATGATGGGAGATGTAGTCTTGATGTCAGGAAATGGTCACAGCGGAGCCAGTTGATTCTAAGGAAGCGGCAATGCTCTTTTTTGGGCAAGGGCACCCAAGTTGCCTTAAATTTTTCCACAGTGGCTGCCCCACTGTTGCAGCCGTGTGTGGTTTTATTTCACAATTTCTTGCATTTATATCCCGCCTTTTTCTCCAGGGAGCTCAGGGTGGTGTTTGTGGTTCTGACCCCACCTCTCCTCACTTGATCACCACAAAAACCCTATGAGGTAGCGGAGGCTGAGAGACAGCAATTGGCCTGAGGTAGCCCTGCAAGCTTTGTGGATTTGAACTACGGTCTCTTCCGGGTCATAGTCTTAACCGCTACGCCATTGCCGACTCGACAGTCAGCGTGGGAGTTTTCAGTGCCTTTGCTTATGGGGGGGGGGGGTAGACAAACCCTTTTCCTAATCACCATGGGAACAGGCAACCCAGCACCCCAAATGTATAAGCCAGCCTTGCTGGCAAGGGACTCCCCCTTCTTGGAATAGCATTATGGGGCCTAAGAAATTCACCAGGCAAGGACAGGGGGGGGGGGGGGAGAGAGACAAGCAAGGAGACAGTGGTTACCTTTGCTATCCATGTCGTTATCCAAGTAACCTGAGGGCGGGAGGGAGAAAAGGGGCGCAGAATAAGTTGAATCAGACTTTCAGCACCCTTAACAAACTAACAGCTCCCAGAATCCTTTGGGGGAAGCCATGACTGTTCAAAGGCGGCAGCATGGTGCTTTAAATGTATAGTGGGAATAGAGCCAAATTTCCCTGGCTAGTCTGCTAATCAGCACATTAGAAAATAAAATAAAAAATCAAGGAGATTGGATGGCACAAAATTGGGGATGTCCAAAGTTATTCCCATCCTTCCCTCTGACCCATCCACCCCTTGATGGGAGGGAAGAGGCGACCTCCCCCCCCCCCACCCGACAGAGGAAAAGGGCCACTCACCGCTCTTGCGATTTGGAGGAGGGGCGCCCTGGGAGGGCCCCAGGTACGTGTCCTGCGGATTGGGGTTCATCACGCTCGTGTGCAGGGCGGAATCAGAATTTGTTCTGCTTTGCAAGGGCAGAGGGGAGAATTAAGGGGGGGGAGACAAACATTAGAATGAATAATAATAATAATAATAATAATAATAATAATAATAATAAATACTCCACCCATCTGGCTATGTTTCCCCAGCCACTCTGGGTGGCTCCCAACAGAATATTAAAAACACAGTAAGATATCAAACATTTAAAACTTCCCTAAACAGGGCTGCCTTCAGATGTCTTCTAAAAGTCAAGACAGTTGTTTATTTTCTTGACATCTGATGGGAGGGCGTTACACAAGGCGGGCACCACTACTGAAAAGGCCCTCTGCCTGGTTCCCTGTACCTTCGCTTCTCACAGGTAGGGAACTGCCAGAAGGCCTTCGGAGCTGGACCTCAGTGGGGGTGGAGACTCTCCTTCAGGTATACTGGGCTGAGGCTGTTTAGGGCTTTAAAGGTCAGTACCAACGCTTTGAATTGTGCTCGGAAACGTACTGGGAGCCGGTGTAGGTCTTTTAAGGACCGGTGTAAATGGGATAGGATTAAGAACAGCACAGAGGGAAAGGAGGAAAGCCAAGGTTTAAAACGAAATGTACAACAAATTTGAAATCTGTAATTCATGGGTCAAGATTTGGAAGTTCAATAAAAATTTGACACGTGAAGTCTTTAGAATTGCCAAAGCTGGAACAACAATGCAGGAGGTTGCTGTGGAAACAAAGGGGCAGGTGGGGAATGCCGGATATTCTTAGCACACAGGCAAGCTCGTTAAGCTCACAGCTGTTCCTTCCCCAACACAGACCGAACCACTCCTTCGAATTTGACCCACAACCACACACCACCAGGGGGAGTCTGCTAACAACTCTCAGCACACATAACAAACTGTTTTCCCAGGATTCCTTGTGAGGAATGACTTGTCAAAGTGGTGTCACAGGGTTTTAAAAAAATGTATAGTAGTGGGAAGGGGTGTTGTTGTTGTTGTTACTGGGTTATGCTTTTTGTAGTTTTATGCTGCAAACCGCCCTGTGACCTTTGGAAGAAGGGTAGCATGTACATTTAAATAAGTAAGTAAGTAAATGTGCAGGTATGATATTTCTGAAATTTTGAATTACTTTGACTTTACTGAATGGATTTAGTTGTTTTGATGAATTTGCTGCTGCTTGCTTTATTTATGTGCTACTGCGGTTGCCATTTTTGCTGCTTTATAATGCAACCGTGCTGGTCGTTAGACGCTTTGGGCTTGGCATTGTGTTGCTGGAAAAGTGGAATATAACTATTAAATCAAATCAAATCCAAAGCTGCGGCTGTGCGCATGTAATTCATCTCCCTGAATCTCCTGTGCAAAACTGTGATCCATACTGGGGTCTCCGTGGGGTGGGGAGGGCACCCTATGTTTTGCAGGAGGGGCTGGATCTTTCTGCGGCGGGGCCAGTTCTTCTTCATGTCCTATCCTGTTGTTGTTGTTGTTTAGTCGTTTAGCCATGTCCGACTCTTCGTGACCCCCTGGACCAGAGCAGGCCAGGCACTCCTGTCTTTCACTGCCTCCCGCAGTTTGGTCAAACTCATGTTTGTAGCTTCGACAACACTGTCCAACCATCTCGTCCTCTGTCCTCCCCTTCTCCTTGTGCCCTCCATCTTTCCCAACATCAGGGTCTTTTCCAGGGAGTCTTCTCTTCTCATGAGGTGGCCAAAGTATTGGAACCTCAGCTTCCGGATCTGTCCTTCCAGTGAGCACTCAGGGCTGATTTCCTTAAGAATGGAGAGGTTTGATCTTCTTGCAGTCCATGGGACTCTCAAGAGTCTCCTCCAGCACCATTAATTCAAAAGCATCCATTCTTCGGCGATCAGCCTTCTTGATGGTCCAACTCTCACTTCCATACATTACTACTGGGAAAACCATAGCTTTAACTATACGGACCTTTGTTGGCAAGGTGAT
Organism: Podarcis gaigeae; assembly: GCF_964106915.1. Lineage (NCBI taxonomy): Eukaryota > Metazoa > Chordata > Lepidosauria > Squamata > Lacertidae > Podarcis > Podarcis gaigeae. Next base: position 8,453,850 of record NC_139693.1, read on the forward strand.
GTCTCTGCTTTTGAAGATGCTGTCTAGGTATGTTCTCCCAAGAAGCAGGCGTCTTTTAATTTTGTGACTGCTGTCACCATCTGCAGTGATCACGATCATCCTATGTGCTGCTTTTTCGGGGGCTTTCGGTCTTCCGTGCTCCTCATTAGCGCCCAGATCGGAGGCAAAGATGAGGTGGGAGACCCAGGGCGGTGGGGATGGGAGAGAAGGAAGAGTCTCTGCCAATTAAGAAAGCACCCAGAGACCCAGACAAGGCACAGCCTGTCCGTCGGCTGGCAGGGGGAGGAAGCGTGGGCAGGGGAGCCACAGCCTTGCCAGGCTCCCTGCTTCCAAAAGCTTCCCAGAGTTTTTTAACTGTGCTTTTGGGACCCGGGGCTGGGAGAAGGGCGAGGGAGGGAGTGACGTCACAGGGGAAGAATCCGTGTCGTTCCCCGGGGGGAAACAACGGGGGCATTGTTGGCCGAGCCCAGCAGAGCTGCGTGCAAGCAGCCGGAAGCCATTCCCTTGTCTACTGAAGCAAAAACGGGACTTCTTTTTTTATATAGAGGAGGCAGGAGCAAAAGATGATTCTTCTGGGCCAGGGTCTCTCACGCAAACGGGGAACATGAGGCGGGTGGCGAGCTAAAATAAAATCTATCCCTGTGAGATAAGGAGTGTGTGTAGGCAGGAAAATCCTTGCACCCGAAAAAAAAGGTTTGTTTCAAAATAAAAACTGGAAATCTTGCACTAAAAAACCTCTCTGATTTGGGGGGGGGGGGGAAGATGCAGAAGATGAAATAAAAAGTCAGGGTAATAAATGGATAGCTTACGTTTTTTGTAACACAGATATGAAAATACTTTAAAGCTTTGCAAAGAGTAAGGCTTAAATGGTTTGATTCATTATTATTCCTATTGCTATTATCATTACCTGCCCTACAACATTAAAACACGTTAAAAAAAGCAATTTGCAATCACAAAAATGAGTCCTAAAAATATACACCTCAAGGGTCAAAAGCCAGGGCAAAGAGGTGTGTCTTCTGCAAACTTTGGAAGCTGAATAATGAAAGTGCCCGATGCACCTCTGCCGGAAGGAGTTCCTCCGCTTAGGGGCCACCACAGAGTAGGCCCTTCTCCTGGGCCCCCGCCACCCTGAGCTACCCTGAGCAGAGGAGCGCTAACAATAGCAACCCACCCCCCGCCAAACTCAGAACCTGAGGGGGTCTGTAGGGAAGGAGGTGGCCTTTCAAGAATTTGGGACCTGTCATTTAGGACTTCAAACGGTAATGTGGGCATCTTGAATTGGACCAGGAAACAAACTGGCAACAGGTGCAGCTGCTTGAAAATGGCCGGTCGCTGCATTTGGGACGGGTTGACGTTTCGGAGCTGCCTTCGAGGGCAGCCCCACGTAGAGCACATTGCAACAATACAATCTCAACGTTACCAGAGCACAGAATACCTTGGGCCAAGGCATCTCTCGAAAGCATCTTTAGGAACAAAAAGTGAACGGTGAGAGTTGTTGCGGGCTTGGACATTTCTTCCCTGCCTTAAGACTTAACCTTAGCAGAAGATACTGTAACAAATTTGCTCTCCAAGCCCCCCTATAAGAGATGATGCCTTCTTTCCTTCTGTACTCAAGACCACACACTTGCAGCCCACTTAGCAAGAACCTGGCACGGACTAAAAGGGGAAGGAAATACAGAATCGGAAAAGCGGCTCACCTGTTGAGTGCTGCCGGCAGCCTAAACAAGTGTCCTTTCTCCATCGGAAAGTTCCCCCAGGGCATTGTCCTTCAAAATGGGGTGGGGAAAAAGCAAGTGGATTACTTCTAGGGGACTAGAAACTTGGCAGGGGGAAGTAAACAGAGGAAAAGGAAGATCGGTACTGGGATGTGGGGATTCTTAGGGCCCCCTATTCCCCTCCCAGAGCTACAATTCCCAGAGCGGTTCAGCGATCAATCTCTCTTCAGAGGGAATTCTGGGAATTGCCACTCTGGGAACTGACAATTACTGGTGACAGTTCCCACAATTCTTTGAGGGGAGCCATAACTGTTTGAAGTAAGATCATAGCGCTTTCTGCAGAAGGCTATCCCAAAATTCCTCTCCTTTGCTCTAATTACCCATAATGCTCTTGAATAGAAAAATAAGCCAGGGAGTCCTCTCAGGTCGTCCAAAATGGGGGTCCCTTGGCATCGTTAATACCCAAACGTACTTTCTGCTTACCCAACAGAACCAACACGATGGCCAGAAATAATTACAATGTGAAAAACTTTATGAAATAATTCAAAACATCAAAACTAACAAACTGAAGTCTCTGAAAGTCAATCATGAATCACGGTCCCTGACTTTACCCGGCAGAGAGCAAGCTGTGAAGCTTTGTATAATCAGCAAATGTCGCAGTTCTGATGCCCAACTCTGAACTCTGCTGTACAGTGTTTCCGGATAACAACTACTGTTTCGTTGAATTCTTCATCAGCCAATTAGTTCAACACTCGTAAGTAGAAAGATATGCAATTTCTTCATTAACCCATCTTTTTTTGAATAGGTATTATATACATGAGAATGAAAAATACTCTGGAACAGTGCTCATGCGATTATGTAGTCACTGTTCCAGAGTAAAGTCTGGCACCGTGATTCATTTAAGGACTTTCAGAGACTTCAGTTTGTTAGTTTTGATGTTTTGAATTATTCCATAAAGTTTTTTCACATTGTAATTGTTTCTGGCCCATCGTGTTGCTTTTGATATGGCTGACTCATATTTTGCAACACAGGGGTTTGTTTAATTACCCAACAGAACAGCAGGGGAAACTGCCCCCTTCCACCCCCACCCCAGGGAAACTGGGAGATGCATGCATGTGTTTTTAATACAGTGGTACCTCGGGTTAAGTACTTAATTCGTTCCGGAGGTCCGTTCTTAACCTGAAACTGTTCTTAACCTGAAGCACCACTTTAGCTAATGGGGCCTCCCCGCTGCATGATTTCTGTTCTCATCCTGAAGCAAGGTTCTTAACCTGAAGCACTATTTCTGGGTTAGCAGAGTGTGTAACCTGAAGTGTATGTAACCCCAGGTACCACTGTAGATGAAATGTACTACCAAACTTCCCTGCATAAGGAAGGGAGGACACATAACCAGTAGTCTTTCGTTTCACTTGGAGGCAGCCTGTCTCCCATCCATGTTGCTAGAACATGCTCAGAGGTTCAAGAAACGAGGCAGCGAAGGACTGGGGGAGGAGGCGCTCTCGCAAGTGAAGCTTTCTCAGAGAGCTATATGACATCTGACACAGCCCTCTGCTACAGGGACAACATTAGAGGAGGAAAGAGATTTTGAAAGTCCCTTCCTGTCTTAGGCAAAAAAAAGGGCCCCATTCTACCGAGGCAGCAGAACAAGGCAGAGAAATTCTGAGGCGAGAAAAGAACGATCTGCACCACTTCAGACCGCAAGGAGGGAACGTTTTTGGGGAATGTTCCCCTCCTTTAAAATATAAATACATTTCTGCAGGTTGGAAAGAAGCCTGCTATAGTTAGCTGAACTTGTGATGGTTTGGGATCCTGTCCAACAAAGGACACATTCGCACCAGACATTTAAAGCACTATGGCACCGCTTTCAACAGTGAAGAATTCTGGGAGCTGTAGTTTGTTCAAGGTGCTGTTAGGAGACCCCTGTTCCTCTCCCAGAGCTACAATCCCCATATTGGTTAAACAACCATTCCCTCTTCCCAGGGGAATGGGGTTTCCTAACAACTCTCAGCACCCTGAACAAACTACAGCTCCCAGAACTCTTTGCGGGAGGCCGTGACTGCTTGAAGAAGTATCAAAGCACTTTCAATGTTTGGGGTGAATACAGCCATATTCTGCTCAGAGTAAAAAGGTAAATGGACCCCTGACCATTAGGTCCAGTCATGGCCGACTCTGGGGTTAGCTCCCAGAGGCGGCGGGGTGAGCACCCGTCGTTCGGTCCCAGCTCCTGCCCACCTAGCAGTTCGAAAGCACCCTTAAGTGCAAGTAGATAAATAGGTACCGCTTTATAGCAGGAAGGTAACGGCGTTTCCGTGTGCTGCGCTGATGCTGGCTTGCCAGCTGCAGCTTCGTCACGCTGGCCACGTGACCCGGAAGTGTCTTAGGAAGGCGCCGGCTCACGGCCTCTTGAGCGAGATGAGCACGCAACCCTAGAGTCGGACACGACTGGCCCATACGGACAGGGGTACCTTTACCTTTACCTATATCTGTATTGCCCCTGTTATAAGTAAAGGTAAAGGGACCCCTGACCATTAGGTCCAGTCGTGGCTGACTCTGGGGTTGCGGCGCTCATCTCCCTTTTTGGCCGATGGAGCCGGCGTACAGCTTCCAGGTCATGTGGCCAGCATGACTAAGCCGCTTCTGGCGAACCAGAGCAGCGCACGGAAACGCTGTTTACCTTCCCACCAGAGTGGTACCTATTTATCTACTTGCACTTTGAGGTGCTTTCAAACTGCTAGGTTGGCAGGAGCAGGGATAGAGCAACGGGAGCTCACCCCATCGCGGGGATTCGAACCGCTGACCTTCTGATCGGCAAGCCCTAGGCTCTGTGGTTTAACCCACAGAACCACCAACGTCCCATGAAATTAATGGGCCTAAGTTACACATGACCATTAATTTCAGCAAATCTACTGCGAGTAGGCCTAACATTGGACACCACCCTTTTTAGCAGGGGAGATCATACAGAATGGTACCCTCACACCTGCCATCTCTAGCAGGTCAAGCTGAGCAGGAGAGTGACTTGCGCAGGGGGACCCCATGAGCTTTGAGAATTGACCAAGAGTCTCCCTGCCAACAGTGCCAAGTGGCCTTCCAGAGGTTTCTAGACTACAGCTCCCAGCATGCCTGATCCTTGGCGATGCTGGTTGAAGATCATGGGCACTGGAGTCCAACAACATTTGGCTCCCCATCCCTGCATTTAATGTGTGATCCCTGATTGTTTGGGGCATCCGCTAGGAAGGAGCTCGTTTGCCATGTTGGCTGCGGGGGATGATGGGAGCCGAGAGTCTGACAACACCCACAGTGCACATCGCTTTGGCTACTTCCCTCTACCCGCCCATAGATATTAGCTGTGCCTCTCCTCTTCCATGCAAAAAGATGCTTAAGGGAGCTTAAAGCCAGGAGTTATGGACTGCAACCTTTCAGGGGGTTGTAAATTACAGCTCCAATCATCCTTGCCCACCAACCATGCAGACTGGGACCAATAGGGATTGGAAGAAGAGTTTGGATTTGATATCCCACTTTATCACTACCCAAAGGAGTCTCAAAGCGGCTAACATTCTCCTTTCCCTTCCTCCCCCACAACAAACACTGTGGGGTGAGTGGGGCTGAGAGACTTCAGAGAAGTGTGACTGGCCCAAGGTCACCCAGCAGCTGCATGTGGAGGAGCGGGGAAGCGAACCCGGTTCCCCAGATTACGAGGCTACCGCTCTTAACCACTACACCACACTGGCTCTCATGGAGTCCGACAGCATCTGGCCAAGAAGAAAAGGCAAGGAGATGGAGGTTTTCACAGTGGGGGGGTGGGGGCTTCAGACCTCACTCAAGAGACGGCACGAGCTTTACCTCCTCCAGCTGGGTTCGGCCGGTGGCGAAACGTAGGCAGGGCTGTAGGGGGAGCTGTCGATGTGAGCAGAAGGTTAAGGAAGAAGTCGGCTCAGAGATTTGATGGGGAGGGAGTTTGCTGCCATTAGAGCAAGACTCCACAGATGGAGTGGTGCATTGGTTTCTATTTTTTTGGTTCGATTTCCCTTAATGCTCTTTAATCCCCAGCACTGAGATGAATCAAAGCGGGGAAAGTTGTGGGTGGGGAGTGGAGGGGACACCTGCGGTGCAGGAGAAGACGCAGGAGGCCAAAAGGATATCTGACGCATGTAGCGGCGGAGCGGAGACATCATCCTCCGGGGATCTCGCTGCACCCGTTCCACCAAACCGTGGTGCCGCGTGCCGCGGGCAGAGTCCAGCGGCGAATGGAGGGGACCCTGGACGGAAACAAGAAGGGAGTGGGTGGAAGCAGAATTAAAGGAAATAATAATAATAATAATAATAATAATAATAATAATAATAATAATAATAATAATAATGTTATTTATACCCCGCCCTCCCCAGCCAAGACCGGGCTCAGGGTGGCTAACACCAGGTATAAAACAATTGATTAAAATACAACTTAAAAATAAGATTAAAATACAACATTAAAATGCAGCCTCATTTCAGCAGAAACGCAAATCAAAAACTTTTTTGGGGATGAAAACGTCAAATCTTCACCAAGGCCAACTATCCAGACAGGTCCTACGTGGGCCAGAAAAAAAGCCAGGGAAGTCCCCAAATAGGAGTTCCTCCACAGAAGGAGAAAGGAAAAAGGAAAGAGGGGGAGGGGATCAAGTTGATTCCAAGCCAAAGGCCAGTTGGAACAACTCTGTCTTACAGGCCCTGCGGAAAGAAATCAGATCCTGCAGGGCCCAGGTCTCATGAGACAGAGCGTTCCACCAGGCTGGAGCCAGTGTTGAAAAGGCCCTGGCTCTGGTTGAGGCTAATCTAACTTCCTTAGGAGAAGTCTTAAGAGAAGCCTGGCTGCTAGATCCCACCGAGTCCAGCGACCTGTCCTCACGGTGGCCGACCAGACGCCTGTGGAGAACAAGACCTGAGCATGGCAGCAACTCTCCCCCTCCTGTGGCTTCCAGCAGTTGAGATTCAGAAGTATTGCTTTCTCCAGCAGCAGAGGAGGAGAACAGCTACCATGGCTAGCAGCCATAGACAGCTCTCTTTCTCCCCTCCGTGAATTTGTCCAATCCTCTTTTAAAGGCACCCAAGGGGTTTCAGAGGGATACAGGTAGCGCTGTGGGTTAAACCACAGAGCCTTGGACTTGCCAATCAGAAGGTCGGCGGTTCGAATCCCCGTGACGGTGTGAGCTCCCGTTGCTCGGTCCCTGCTCCTGCCAACCTAGCAGTCCAAAAGCATGTCAAAGTGCAAGTAGATAAATAGGTACCACTCTGGCGGGAAGGTAAACGGCGTTTTCGTGAGCTGCTTTGGTTCGCCAGAAGCGGCTTAGTCATGCTGGCCACATGACCTGGAAGCTGTACGCCGGCTCCCTCGGCCAATAAAGCGAGACAAGCGCCACAACCCCAGAGTCGTTCACGACTGGACCTAATGGTCAGGGGTCCCTTTACCTTTTTAAGGGGTTTCAGAATCAGGATCTCCAGAGGAGAAATGGGGAAACACAGGTATGGTGCACTGCATTATAGGAGCAATTTCCTAGGGGCCAAGGGGTCTTTGCCCCCCCAAAAAAAAAACATTGACGGAGGATGCAATTTAAATAGTGTGCATGCACTGCATCGTGTGATTGATTATGTGGGACTTACCTGTCCCCTAATATTTTATTCAAGTTGGCACTCCTGCATTGCATTACTTCAAAAGTGGGCATTCAAATGAAGAGGGCCACTTTTATCTATTTATATATCAGCATGGTATAATTTTGTGACGTTTGTTAATATACAGAAACGTGGATGGTCTCCATCTCAAGCTTTTAAGCAGATTTGGATTATTTGATTCCTAACCATGTTCAAGCCTCCTTTATAGCGTTCTCAATTTTCTTACCCCTGAAACGGGAGGGCGGGGGGGAATGGGAAAGGGGTGGGTGTTGTGTTTTTTAATGATTCAGATGTTTGTCTGATGCACTTATATGAGTAGATCCCTAAACAAAAATACTGTTTTTAACGCTTGATTGGAAGCCGCCCAGAGTGGCTGGGGAAACTCAGCCAGAGGGGCGGGGTATAAATAATAAATAATAATAATAATAATTATTATTATTATTATTACTACTACTACTACTACTACTACTACTACTCCTCAACATGTGCTTGCCTGGAAAGCTGACTTCAATCCACATTCTATCTGTTGTAATTAGGTTTCGTTTTCCTTTTACGTATAACTAAAAAAGGGTATTTTATCTTCCTGTATGTTAAAAATCAATTAAAAACGTGTTCTAAAAATGGTGCCCGGATTTAGGCTCTGCTCTTAGTGCCATCGAGAAAAGAGAAAAAGGATAGACATAAACGGTTGGGGCTACGTGGAAATGGGCCGTGGGTTCAATCCCTGAGCTCTCCATGTAGGGCTGGGAATCAGAAGAGGCTCCCTCCCTGAAACCCTGGAGGCCTGATGCCGGTTGGTGGAGACAATACAGTGGTACCTCGGGTTAAGAACTTAAATTCGTTCCAGAGGTCCGTTCTTAACCTGAAACTGTTCTTAACCTGAAGCATCACTTTAGCTAATGGGGCCTCCTGCTGCTGCCGCTGCGCCACCGGAGCACAATTTCTGTTCTCATCCTGAAGCAAAGTTCTTAACCCAAGGTACTATTTCCGGGTTAGGGGAGTCTGTAACCTGAAGCATCTGTAACCCGAGGTACCACTGTACTGAGTTAGATGGTCTGTCTTAATATAAAGGCAAGTCCCTACGTTCCAGTTCTTAGAGGTTTTGATCAGCATTGTAAGGTGTAAGATCACTAAATGTCCCCAACCCCCATAGTTATAATTCATGGGTTGCCATCTCATTTTATTTTGCTCTTAATCTGATTTTAAGCTGTATTTTAATTATTTGTTTGACTTTTATGTTTTTAACGTATTATATATTTTGATGTTAGCCGCCCTGAGCCCGGTCCTGGCCAGGGAGAGCGGGGTATAAATCAAATTATTACCATTATTATTATTATTACTACTACTACTACTACAGAGGTACCTCGGGTTACAGATGCTTCAGGTTACAGACTCCGCTAACCCAGAAATAGTACCGTACCTTAGGGTTAAGAACTTTGCTTCAGGATAAGAACAAAAATCACGCGGCAGCAGCAGGAGGCCCCATTAGCTAAAGTGGTGCTTCAGGTTAAGAACAATTTCGGGTTAAGAACGGACCTCCGGAACGAATTAAGTTCGTAACTAGAGGTAGTAAAGGTAAAGGTACCCCTGCCCGTACGGGCCAGTCTTGACAGACTCTGGGGTTGTGCGCCCATCTCACTCAAGAGGCCAGGGGCCAGCGCTGTCCGGAGACACTTCCGGGTCACGTGGCCAGCGTGACATCGCTGCTCTGGCGAGCCAGAGCCGCACACGGAAACGCCGTTTACCTTCCCGCTGGTAAGCGGTCCCTATTTATCTACTTGCACCCGGAGGTGCTTTCGAACTGCTAGGTTGCCAGGTGCTGGGACCGAGCAGCAGGAGCGCACCCCGCCGCAGGGATTCGAACCGCCGACCTTTCGATCGGCAAGTCCTAGGCACTGACGCTTTAACCCACAGCGCCACCTGCGTCCCGTAACTAGAGGTACCACTGTATTATTATTGGCAGATGCTCAGTCATACACCTCTGCCCATTCTAATAGCATCTCTCAGTTAACACCCCTGTTTTCTGGAGCATAAAGCGTCCTCCTAGACAGAGGGGAAAGGTAAGTGAGAATAATACCATACCACACACAGGCAACGGTGGGTGGCCCAACCCTTCGCGAGGGACTGATCAGGGGAAAACCCCACACACCCACACAACTAGGCACAAGCCAACCCTCCTTCCGATTTACGATGTTTATCAGCCTGCTCTTAGAGGGCTGGTATGTCAAAAATTAAATGCCAGCGCCTCGGAATTTCAGATATTTCCCAACCCCCACCCACCTCAGTCCTGATCCAAAGAAAGAGACTGTTCCCTATAGCCAGGAGGGTGGGGAAAATCATGCTCACATACAGACTCCTATAGATAGGTCGGAAAGGAGATTTTACAACTTCAGGGTTAATCAGCACTCCTCCTTTACTACCGCCTCCCACACTTCTGCTGGGGGCACCATAGAAAAATCAGATCCACTTCACAGCAGGGTTGTGTAGTGCAACTGTCTGAGTCACTAATTCAACAGGTCCAGCTCAGAGATGGGAAAAAAATCACCTGTTAGGTTTCCAACTGGCCCCCTGGCTATTCAAGAGCACAGGAGAGGCTTCAGGGGGGGCAGACAGTTGGACCCAATTCTGCCCTCATTTATCTAAGGCTCAGTCACATTGTGGAAAGAGAACAAAATTCGGGAAAGAAGCCTCTGAGGCGTCCCCAGTTACCTGAAACTCAGAGGTGCCGCTCCCAATCTGGTTGACGTTGGGTAAAGAGCCGCCATAGTACGGGCCTCGACTATGCGCCAAACGCAGCTTCTGGGCCTGGAGCTAAATCGGTGATTCAAGCAAAAAGAAAAAAGCCATTTCAGTGCCAGAACATTTATTTATTCCTATTCAGCAAGGTTTATATACCACTTAATCAATAAACAGATCCATAGACAGATATAATGGATACACATTGCGCACATAGGAAGATAGAGATCGGAGCGCTCTATGTAAAACATTCACGTGTTTCAATCTGCTTTTCGCTTTATCGCTGATCTTAATTTTCAAAACAATGTTTTAAACAGCTGTGTTTAACTGTCTTTATGAAGTGTTTAACTTCTGTCTTTACTTATAGTTTTATTCTTTTTGTAAACCACTTTTAGGGTTTTCTTTTTAAACAATTAACCAGCATAAAATTTTATAAGCTAAATAAAAATAAATGAATTTCAAACGGGTGATAAAAATGAACTTCATAAAGACAGTAGATGCTGCAACTTCCCCGGAGAAGTAAACTCCTCCCTGCACTAGAACCAGGTTTTGGGGGCCTCGTCTAAGCCGCCATCACCCCTCAATAACACACAAACATAAGAATCTAGGAAGAACCCTAGTGGAAGAGACCAAGGGCCCATTGAGTCCAACATCCTGTTCTCCCAGTGGCCCTGCAATACAAACACGGTAAAATGTGGGCAGCCAGGGCAATAGTTTAAGCAGGCAGTTGTTTCGATCCTTTCCTTAAAGCCCTCTAATCTTGCAACTGCAGTCTTGTTGTGGTGGGTTAGGGTTGCCCCACAACCTCCGCTCTGCAAATTCTAGTACATGTGAAAAGGATCTAGGAGGCTTGGTCGGCCACAAACTTGACATGAGCCAACAGTGTGACGCGGCAGCTAAAAAAGCCAATGCAATTCTGGGCTGCATCAATAGGAGTATAGCATCTAGATCAAGGGAAGTAATAGTGCCACTGTATTCTGCTCTGGTCAGACCTCACCTGGAGTACTGTGTCCAGTTCTGGGCACCACAGTTCAAGAAGGACACGGACAAACTGGAACGGGTCCAGAGGAGGGCAACCAAAATGGTCAAAGGCCTGGAAACAATGCCTTATGAGGAACGGCTAAGGGAGCTGGGTGTGTTTAGCCTGGAGAAGAGGAGGTTAAGGGGTGATATGATAGCCATGTTCAAAATATAAAAGGATGTCACATAGAGGAGGGAGAAAGGTTGTTTTCTGCTGCTCCAGAGAAGCGGACACGGAGCAATGGATCCAAACTACAAGAAAGAAGATTCCACCTAAACATTAGGAAGAACTTCCTGACAGTAAGAGCTGTTTGACAGTGGAATTTGCTGCCAAGGAGTGTGGTGGAGTCTCCTTCTTTGGAGGTCTTTAAGCAGAGACTTGACAACCATATGTCAGGAGTGCTCTGATGGTGTTTCCTGCTTGGCAGGGGGTTGGACTCGATGGCCCTTGTGGTCTCTTCCAACTCTAGGATTCTATGATTCTATAATGGGGGCGGTGGGAGAGAAATCTCTCCAATTTCCCTTCGGGTAGCTGAGCCAAGAGTCAGGTAAGTTCCATGGTGGTGGGTGTGTTGAAACCACTAGCTGGAAAACCCAAGTGGGGAGAATTGCTCTTGTACCCGCATCCTGCTTGTGACTTCCCCGCTGGGATATGCTGTCTGGCTACTGTAAGAACCAGTGTTCGAAATTCCCCGGTAGCCAGGCATGTTTTGTGACTGGGAATGGTCTACTTGCAACCAATTTGAAATGTCTTTTTTTAATAAACATTTTTATTTTATTTTTTTTACCAACAACCAAAACACAAACAGTGAAACCACCCAGGTGGCTGATACATTGGGTATACATAATGAATAATAACATATTCAAATCAACCATATGTACAATTCTATATGCATCAACACTCCTCCCTCCACAAGGTTTATTTAACTTTTAACATTTTAATTGCCCCAAATTGTTCAAACCTGCTCAAATAATATCTTCTCCAACCAATCCTCCTCCTTCTCACTGACCTTAAAACCTTTCATTTTGTGTATCTTCACAGTTAAGAGATTCTAAAATTATTTTTCCGTTTTTTCCTCTATTGGTTTACCCCTAGCTCTTCTGCATTTTTCCAGTTATTCGCTATAACCTGTCTGGCTGCAATTACCACCAATTTTACCCATTTACATTCCTCTTTCGTTTCTAGCTCGGTGCTACTCAGGCTAATAAGAACCATTAATTTAGATATTTCCACCTTCCTACCCACAATTCCCGATATTTCTATACCAATCTGTTTCCAGAATTCATTAACTAATGGACAATTCCAATTCATTAACTAATGAACAATTGACCAATTTGAAATGTCTTGCTGCAGGTACCATGACCGACATCTCCACTATCTGGCTGCATGCTGCAGCGCAAGAATAAAATTGCTACCGTGCACGTCGGCTGGCTGGCGCTATGGCACAACTTGAAGAGTAAAATTGCCACCCTGTGCTGTGCAATTATTGTGATTTCGGGTACCACAGATTCATTCCTTGGTTGAATTCAAAGTAAGATTGCCCCGTTTACATTTGTGGTTTCCAACTGACAACTGCGATTAAAAATGTGGCATTAAAAATGTGTCACCGATGTGAATTGTTGATTCGTTCACGTGTTCTTTTGGGGGGGGGGCAGAAATTACTGTAATTGCTGGAATGAGCGACTGAATTGTTAAAAAATCTTGTAAAAAATTGTGACTGGACATTCTGTTGCGGTGACTGTAACCTGGGTTTCAGGTGCCATTTGGCAAATAGCTTATATATCTGAGTTTCTAACACTGGTAAGAACAGGATACTAGACGGGCCGTTGGGTTTGATCCAGCAGGCCCTTCTTATGCGGCCTTCCACACCTCTCTCTCTGGCCCTCAGGACTCTCCTCAGGCCATACTCCTCCTCACCAGGCCTGCTTTGCACCCGCCTTCATCTTGGCCTGGCTGAGATGTGTCCTAGAACTCGGACCATGCCTCTCACTGGCATAGAAGGCTGTGCAAGAAACTATCATCAACATGGCTGCCCGCTTTTGCCTCTGGTCCTGCTTACCACTCAGCCAATACAGTGGTACCCAGAAATAGTACCTCGGGTTAAGAACTTTGCTTCAGGATGAGAACAGAAATTGTGTGGTGACAGCGGCATGTCAGCAGCAGGAGGCCCCATTAGCTAAAGTGGTGCTTCAGGTTAAGAACAGTTTCAGGTTAAGAACGGACCTCTGGAACGAATTAAGTACTTAACCCGAGGTACCACTGTATATGGAGGACACAGATTTTATAAGATAGCAGAGGGAGACTTCTGAGAGCATGGAGTGACTGGTTCCTGCCTCTTCCCCTCCCTCTCCAAACTTATCATTTTGACCATCTAACCGTCCCCTCCACATTTCCCAACTTTCACCATCACATTCCATCACCCAGACAGCCCAGAGTGCTTGCAGTTGAGGGATCCTATGCAAAGGCGCCCACAACCTGCATAATTTAGATTAAGCACAGAGTTTGATTTTGGGGTTGTGGCGGAGGAAAAGGAACATCAGAAGGACACACAGATCTTTTACCACTCGTAGGGTAAAGCCATGGTATAAATCTCAGGCAGTAACAAAGAAAGGATTGGAATCCATTGGAAGAAAGGTGATTTAACTGGTGCTCTGATTTATTATTACTCGCCATGCAGAGTTCTTCAAGAGACTTCCAAGTTCTTAAAAAGCCCTCCAGATGTTGCTGGACTACAACTCCCAGCAGCCAGCATGGCCCAACAGCCAGGGATGCTGGGAGTTGTAGTGCAGTCACATCCGGAGAGAGGGCCAAGGTTTTCCCCACGCCTGGCATAAAGCCACACTGAAAGATCGGGGGGTATGCGAGAGAAGCCATGAAGTAAATGACATGGCAGATGCAATAATAAAAGGTCAGCAGAAAACACATGCCGTCGACAGCCAGCAAAATGATCACTAATCAAAATGCCTGGAAGAGAAGAGATATTTCTGCCTGGGGCTGAAATAAGTCTTAATGATGGTGCCCTAGTGAATCTCACTGGGAAGAGTGTGCCAAAACTGAACAACAACCCCCCACCCTTGTTGCTACTCTCCAAACCTCCCTCTCGTTAAAAGAAAATGGGCTGGACAATATAATGGGAGTAAAGAGGGGCAGCTAGTAGCTAAATGGAACCTGAATGCCCAGGAGCAGTATACCTCAGAGTGAGCAGATGGCAGAGACACAGCACACAGGGGCTCGCCAGTACTTTCACGCTAAGCTAGATGAACCCTTGTTCCGACCCAGTATTATTATTGAATCATCAAGTTGGAAGGAGTCCTGGCTGAAGGTCACTCATTCTAACCCACCACCAATGCAGGGAATCTGCTGTTGCAACATTCCCTATAGGTGGGCCAACTTCCCACTACGGCCTCGGTCCTGAAGGAGCGTCTCCACCCCCATCGTTCAGCCCAGACACTGAGGTCCAGAGCCGAGGGCCTTCTGGAGGTTCCCTCATTGCGAGAAGTGAAGTTACAGGGAACCAGACAGAGGGCCTTCTCGGTGGTGGCACCCGCCATGTGGAACGCCCTCCCATCAGATGTGAAGGAAATAAGCAGCTATCTTATCTTTAAAAAGACATCTGAAGGCAGCACTGTTCAGGGAAGTTTTTAACATTTAAATCTGTATTGTTTTTAGTACTCGATTGGGAGCCGCCCAGAGTGGCTGGGGAAACCACTGGGGAAATATAAATATTTAATAATAATAATAATAATAATAATAATAATAATAATAATAATAATAATTAGAAGGTGGGGACCTCCTCCACACATTGTGGGGACTGCAGCTCCCAACAGCCTCTAGTCACATGGGCACAGATAGAATCATTGAACTGTATAGTTGGAAAGGACCATGAGGGTCATCTAGTCCAACTCCCTGCAATGCAAGAATCTTCTGCCCAATGTGGGGCTCGAACCCATTGCCCTAAGATTAAGAGTCTCATGCTCTACCAACTGAGTTATCCCTTATACGACCAGGGTGACCTGATGCTTTGAGCTATGATTCCTGACAGCCTTCACCAGCACCTGCTTCTCCCGCTGCCAGAACCTGAAACAGAGACTCCTAATTGGCCCACTGTAGTCATATATGGAACAGGACACGGGTGGCGCTGTGGGTTAAACCACAGAGCCTAGGACTTGCTGATCAGAAGGTCGGCGGTTCGAATCCCCGCGACAGGGTGAGCTCCCGTCGCTCAGTCCCAGCTCCTGCCAACCTAGCAGTTCGAAAGCACCTCAATGTGCAAGTAGATAAATAGGTACCACTCCAGCGGGAACGTAAACGGCGTTTCCATGCACTGCTCTGGTTCGCCAGAAGTGGCTTAGTCATGCTGGCCACATGACCCGGAAGCTGTACGCCGGCTCCCTCGGCCAATAAAGCGAGACGAGCGCCGCAACCCCAGAGTCGGACACGACTGGACCTAATGGTCAGGGGTCCCTTTACCTTTACCTTAGTCATATATGGGGAGCTGGCACACCTCAAGTTATCCTGGATCCAGGCCATATTGGGCTTTAAAGCAAGATTGGGAATTTGTGGCTTTCCATGTCTGGTTGGACTACAGCTCCTATCAGGACTGACCAGTGGTCTGGCTGGCTGGGGCTGATGGAAGCTGGACTTTAGCAGCAGCTGTAGGAACATGGATTTCCACATCTCCGCTTTAAAGCTAAAAAGCAGCGCTTTAAAATGAGCCACCAGTAACTAGAGCCACTTCGTCGCTATTGATGTTATGCAGTTGACATTTAGGATCGCCTTTGACTTGTGCAAGAACGGAAAGAATCTCCCGTTTCCTCTCCTGGAGTTTTTCTCAGCGCGTATGAAGGTACCCTCTAGAGGAGAGGTGCTGGGGAGGCTCGTGCCAGCCAGAATCGCACCCTCCAACCAGGAAGCCTTGCTTCAAATTTGCAGGCTCAGCTAAAGTGGGGAGAGAACCCACCACTGTCCACAAAGGGAAATGGAACGTATAAACACAGGAAGTTGTCCAAAGATCAGATCTTTGGTCGGTGTAGATCGGTACAGCGGTACCTTGGTTCTCAAACTTAATCCGTTCCGGGAGTCTGTTTGACACCCGAAATAGTTTGAAAACCACCAAGGCACAGCTTCCGATTGGCTGCAGGAGTTTCCTGCACTCAATTGAAAGCCGTGGAAGCAGTGTCAGATGTTTGGCTTCCGAAAAACATTCTCAAACCGGAACACTCACTTCCGGGTTTGTGGCATTCGGGAGCCGATTTGTTCGGGAACCAAGGTATCACTGTATTGTCTATGCAAAGGGCAAGGAACCTCAGTCCCAAGGACAAGATGCGGCCTTCCAGGCTTCTCTCTCCAGCCCTCAAGACTTTCCCTACAGGTGTCTCATCCCCTTGCCACACCCCCTCTCCACAAGCCACGCCCCTCCGCCGCACAGGACTTCGACCAGCGGATTTGCCACTTGGCCCCTGGCTTATATATCTTGAGTTTCTAACACTGCCCCAGCATCTACAGGTAGGAAAGACTCCTCCCTGAAACCGTGGTCAGTCGCTGCCAGGCAGTGTTGGCAAAAGGAAGAAGAACCTGAGATCTTCCAGGTTGGAGCAGCCAACTGCCATTATTCCCTGCTAGCTTGGCCAATGGTCAGGGATGCTGACAGTGGGGGTTTTAGTCTAGCAACGTTTAGGTGCATCTCTAGATAGCTAGATGGAGCAATGGTCTGAGTCAATACAAAGCAGCTCTTTGGATCACACGATACTGTATATCAATGGGACGCGGGTGGCGCTGTGCGTTAAACCACAGAGCCTAGGGCTTGCCGATCAGAAGGTCGGCGGTTCGAATCCCCGCAACGGGGTGAGCTCCCATTGCTCAGTCCCTGCTCCTGCCAACCTAGCAGTTTGAAAGCACCTCAAAGTGAAAGTAGATAAATAGGTACCGCTCCGGTGGGAAGGTAAATGGTGTTTCCGTGCGCTGCTCTGGTTTGCCAGAAGCGGCTTAGTCATGCTGGCCACATGACCCGGAAGCTGTACGCTGGCTCCCTCGGCCAATAAAGCGAGATGAGCGCCGCAACCCCAGAGTCGGTCACGACTGGACCTAATGATCAGGGGTCCCTTTACCTTTTTATACTGTATATCCCACGAAGCAGGTCCAGGTTAGCGCTTAAGAGCCTGCGCTTATGTTTTCGAGGTTCTCTGCACGTCACGGTGCAACATTTAACTGGCTCATAAATCCACCTCTCACCCAACAAGAGGGAGGCAAATCTGAACTAGCTAACTGGCATCTGGCCTGTTTTGCCGCAGGGTGGGTTGCTTTTGGAGCCCTGAGGATGGATCTCTGCTTCATTTTATCTACCTAGGGGATCCTGCCTATCACAAGCCTTTCTGGAAGGACTGGTTTGAGGGAAAACACCTGAGCACGTCCCCTCGAGGTATAGAATTCGCAGCCTAACCAACCTGCCGGCCTGCCGTCGGGTGAAAATTAACCAGCCGTTTCTTGCGCAAACAGGGGAGCGCATCAACACCGCCCCGAAGCAGTGAGGTGACGTCACCTCCCTTTTCGAATCGGGGCGTGCGGCGGCAGACACAGGAGTCGGATTCCACGGAAGGGAGATTTCGTGTTCTATGCAAAAATAAAGTCACTAGACCTCATGACTGCACAGAGATATCTAAAGGGGTGCCAAGGAGCAAAACTGGAAAGAGTTTTTAAGATTCCCAGCTATCCACAACCTTCTTAAGGGAATACGCCAAGTTTTAGGCAAAAGAGAGCAAAGGGCTGGGTAAATATTGCCAGCTTCAAGTTTCTAGTCATTGAGGGTTTCGTTGGTTCAAGTACAAAAAGGACCCATGATCAAGACAGGCTTCTAAACCATACCTTGCTTGGTCACCTGGGATGAATACACAGCCAAGGGAGGAGAACTTTCATAACCTTGGGAGATAGCTGGGCTTCTCCATGCCCTACTTCAGGCCACTGATTTGACACCAGCGACCAGCATGTTAACAGGTGGACCAGTCAGTGCTGTTCCTGGCTACTAACTTCCACTGATATATTTGCAAATCTGGTTCAGGAAGGCTGGAACTATGGATTAGACAAATTTATGGTTAGCAGGAAATCAGCCCTGAGTGCTCACTGGAAGGACAGATCCTGAAGCTGAGGCTCCAATACTTCGGCCTCCTCATGAGAAGACTCCCTGGAAAAGACCCTGGTGTTGGGAAAGATGGAGGGCACAAGGAGACGGAGACGACAGAGGACAAGATGGTTGGACAGTGTTCTCGAAGCTACCAGCATGAGTTTGACCGAACTGCGGGAGGCAGTGGAAGACAGGAGTGCCTGGCGTGCTCTGGTCCAGGGGGTCATGAAGAGTCGGAGATGACTAAACAACAACAACAAGGCATGCAAAAAGGTCCGAGATGATGAAAGGGGATTGGAGGAGCAGCTGTTGATATCTCAAAGACCTTGGCAGAAGCCAACAGACGTCTGCTGTTAGGGGAAAGGACATCTCTTCCATGTCAAAGTTTACTGATTCACCTCCCTTCCCCATAACACATGCACATTTTCATGGAATTGTGGAGTTGGAAGGGACCCAAAGGGTAATCTAGTCCAACTTCCTGCAATGTCTCAACTAAAGCATCTATCACAGACAGCCATCCAACCTCTGATTAAAAACCTCCAAGGAAGGAGAGCCCACCACGGGAGTCCATTCAACTGTCAAACAGCTCTGATGGTCAGAAAGTGCTCCCTGATGTTTAGCTGGAATCTCCTTTCTTGTAACTTGAAGCCATTGGTTTGGGTCCTACAATTCCGGAGTGGAAGAAAATAAGCTTTCTCCATCTTCCATGTGGCAGCCCTTGAGATATTTGAAGTTGGCTATCATATCTCCTTTTTACCAGACTAAACATACCCAATTCCCTCAACCGGTCCTCATAAGGCTTGGTTTCCAGACCCTCGATCCTCCTCTGCACACTTTCCAGCTTGTCAATCACACCATTTCGATTCACACAAATGTGGTTTGGCAGAAGTCAAACAAACTTCGCATATATGTGGGATGTCATTATGAAAAAGAGTGGGCTGAATCCAATTAATTTCCACGCAGGGAAAACCAACTGAAATCAATGAAGCGAAGTTAGTCATGTCTATTCATGTCTTAATTTCAGTGGCCTTACTCTGAGCAGATGTAATGTTATAATTTACATAGGATTGTATCCAACAAGTTCCTACACAATGGAGAAAAGCAATCCACCTAAATTAATTCTCAGGTGTCTGGACAGCTCAGGCAGGCCTCGCAAAGAGTTTTCCATTTCTCCCTCTGACCTCTCCAGTGATGTTCTCAGTGGATCCTCCAACCTAGTGGCCAAACGCTGGGAAGTCACCCCAAGTCGACAGGATGAAGATTCTTGGGAATTGTAGTTTGCTAAGGGTGCCAAGAGTCATTAGGAGACACCCCCCATTTCCCTCCTAGAGCTACAATTCCCACCATTCCCTGGGAACAGGGATTGATTGTTGACCCACTTTGGAAATTATAGCTCTTGAGGAGAACTGGGGGTGGGGTGTCTCCTAACAACTCTCAGAATTTTTGATAAACTACAGCTCCCAGGATCCTTTGTGGGAGGCCATGGCTGTTTAAAGTGGTATCGTAGTGTTTTAAATGTATGGTGCAGGTGTGGCCTTCCGGGCTTGATCTAACATGGCAAGCCTTCGCTGGAAACGGAGAAGCACTTCCTGAGTGCCACTCTTAAGTCCCCAAATCTGTACAGATCTGAAGGTGCGTAATACACACTCCAGGTAGACTCCTGGCACAGAAATCCCCCAGGGCTCCAGCTTGACCCAACCTTGGCAAGTGATACCAACTCAACTCGCCAAGACAGCCACATCTGATGTGCCCCTCCACCCCCACCGGGGCCAGGCCGCTGTTTTTGCGTTTTCTCATCCTTTGCCCAATCTAATTTTAACCATCTCCGGGGAGCAGACTTTCCCCCTCTTTCCCGTGGGAGATTGTTCCAGATCTGCGGAATGAAAAGAAGAGGGGGGGGGGGAACCTGCCCAACATTTTGCCTTGAGCACTGCAGAAGCCAGAGAGAAGACGACAACTTTATCAGCATATTCCCCAAGCATCGTTCAAAGCAAAAAAAAAAAAAAGCCAATTGTCGAAATAATGTTTCCTAGTTGGTTATGTATCTCCAGATGTTCACCACATTTCACGGCCCTAATCACGATCAGGGAGAGAATCACGCAGGGAGATAAATGAATGAACCAACGACCTCAGCAAGTCTGTCAGGAGAGACTCATTCCTCCCTGGAAACCCAAAAACAATGGTAGAAGAAAACTCAAGCAAGAGGATTTCTGTTACAGAGGGGGTGGAAGAACCTGCCGCCCTGATATTGCTGGACTACAACTCCCATCAGTCCTGCTTGTCGGCCATACTGGGTGGGGCTGATGAGGCAGTATCCAGAAGACCAGAGAGTCTCTACTCAACGTATAAGAGCCACTTTTGACATGTTCAGCTTAGGATATTCAGTTGTTAAAAAACTGAGGATGGGAGAGATTTCTGAGTAACCCAGGGATACTGGCATCAAGTCCCCCTTCTGCCAGCAAGGCCTGAAGCTTGTTCTCACTATGCTGCTTAGGTCTGACCTAAGCCCTCTGTGAATGGCAATTCATGGTTAATACACCTGTGCACACTTTATATCCCAAGTGCCCTCTCTACCCATGTTAGATAGACCAGTCTGCCCTATCCAAGGGAAGGGACATCTGCTTTGCAGGTTCAATCTCTGGGATCTCCAGGTAGGACTGGAAGAGAACTCTGTTTGAAATCCTAGGCAGCTGCTACCAGGCAGGGTAGTCAATACTAAGAAAGATTTATCAGTGGTCTGATTCAGTGGATGGCAGCTTCCTACGTTCCAGTCTGTGGGGAAGATTTGCACTGATGCTCATCAAAATCTGTAGCTGATTTCAGCAGTTAAGCATTTTATACTGTAAAACACAGTGGTGTCCCCATCAACCCCACCTCCCCTATTACAGTACATCCCTCCCCCAGATTCCTCCTCTATGGAGTGCTCCATGCCATTACCCAATCAGGCCAAACTCTCCCTATTCTCCTTCTCCCTTGCTTTTCCTTATGCGAGTGTTTCAATGACCCCCCACCCTTCCCTAAACAGTGTGCTTCCACAATGGTCTCAGTCCTGAGAATACTACTCTTCCACAAGTCCCCTACACTGCAGTAGCCCACTAATGACACCCACCTCAAATATACTAGACCATACCCCTAGATAAGGTCCCTCCATAACCTGATTCATTCACAGCCAACTCTCAAGCCATTGCCCTCCTACAGACAGTTCCACCCTCATTTACATCCTAAGCCAGCCATTCCCAAACATTTCATCCCAGCAGACCACTTAAAAATGGCTCAGGGTCTCAGCAGACCACGTAATGGTTTTCCTGCCTGTTGCTGCAATCGTAATGTGCTATGCTAGATGCTGGATGATTCCTTAACAGTATTTCCTATGAATTTTATCAAATTGCAATTTGAATTCCACAGAACTCCATCGATTGGGCAATGAACTGGAGAATTCCACAGAATTCAAATTGTAATACAAGAGAATATACTATAAGGAATATACTGGGTAACCTTCCAGAGGGTGGGTGGGTTGCATGCCGTTGGTCGACCTGAGGCAAGGAGTTTGGTGCAGGGGTTAGGCTAGGACTTGGGAGACCAGGGTTCAAATCCCCACTTGGCCATGAAGCTCACTGTGTCATTTTGGGCCTGTCATTGCCTCTCAGCCTAACCTAACTCACAGGGTTATTGTGGAGGAAGAGACCCACGTATTTATCGTTTAAAAAGGTAAAGGGAACTCTGACCATTAGGTCCAGTTGTGACCGACTCTGGGGTTGTGGCGCTCATCTCGCTTTATTGGCCGAGAGAGCCGGCGTACAACTTCTGGGTCATGTGGCCAGCATAACTAAGCCATTTCTGGCGAACCAGAGCAGCGCACAGAAACGCCATTTACCTTCCCGCCGGAGCGGTACCTATTTATCTACTTGCACTTTGACGTGCTTTCGAACTGCTAGGTTGGCAGGAGCAGGGAGTGAGCAACGGGAGCTCACCCCGTCGCGGGGATTCGAACCGATGACCTTCTGATCGGCAAATCCTAGGCTCTGTGGTTTAACCCACAGCGCCACCCGCGCCCCTCTCATTTATCTATTAGAAAATAGATAAATAAGACAGCACCCAACCAAGTGTGTCCGCCAATTCACATCCTTACAGCCACCACCATCTTCCCTAAGGCGCTTCCATGACCTCTCTCAGCACCCCCTCCCCTTATGACCCCCCCATGACCCCAAAACAAACCCCCCACTTTCACCCATTTAAGCACTTAAGACTCAACATCTCTTCCTCCAAGAGACCTAACATCATCATCACCTTATCTCACACGCCCATCTTCAACTGAGGATGCCCCCATGACCTCACACCCGCCTAGTCCAATCCACGCGCTCCAACTCTGTCATTGGCTCCCCACCACCCCGGTTCCCCCCTCCACACCCATCCTTAACTGATGCTGTACCCCAGGACCTCAACCAATCCACGCCCTCCCCTTCCCAAGTCGGCGCCCCGTCATTGGCTCCCTTCCCACCCCGTTCTCCCACCCCCAAGACCGGATGTCGCTACCCCCCTATATCTGCCCCTCACCGGAAGTCGGCTCCCCCATTCCTCCGCAGCGCCCCCTCAGGGACGGACCGGCCGAGGGGCAGGCGGGCGGCGAGGCGGCCTTTCACCCTCACCTGTCCCGTCCCGTCCTCCCTCCTCGTCGTTCTCCTCCTTACCCGTGTGGTGCCCAGCTCCATCATCACCTCCTCGAAGGCCGCCGTCTCCTCGGCCTGCCGCTGCTTCTGCAGCGCGATCTTCTCGCTGAACTTGCGGGGGTTGGACGCAGCGGCGGCGGCTGCCGCGGCCGACGCAGCCACGACGCCCCCCGCGGCCGCAGCGCCGCCCGACGACGACGAGGAGGAGCCTGGTCCGGCTCCCGTAGCCGCCGCGGCCCCGGAGCCCGACGCCGCCATCTTGGTCCGCCGCCGCCGCCTCCTCCTCCTCCTCACAACCCTCCCTGGCCCGTGAGAGGAGCGACGGGGCCGCGGCCTTCCCTCCCTCTGTGAGCTCGACCGCGGGGCACGACGGGAAAGCGAGTTTGTTTACTTGCCTCGCCGACATGGGGCGCGCGCGGCCGAGGAAAGGCGGCGAGACTACGGCTCCCGGCGCGCCCCGCGCGAGCAATGAGAGGGGTGAGAACGCTCCGCCGCAAGGGACGACGGGAGGTGGAGTCCTCGTCCATAAGGCGCCGGTCTAAGCAGGGGCAGCGGGAACTACCTCTCCCGCCGCGCCCTGCGCGGACTCGGCTTTGGGGAGACTGGCGCATACTTTAATTTGGTGCGGGGTTAGAAGCGTAACGGTATTGATTTTAAACCCGTAAGCCGATTTAGAAGCTCCTTTGGGCGTGTAAACGGTATATAAATTATTATCAGTGATTACATTTGTGAGGTCTATTTCAATAACGCGGGCGTGCCGCTGAGCATGTGCAAAGTGCGTTTTTCTTAAATAATTGGTTTTATTTTCTTTTTTTCGCTTCATTATAACCATCTAACGAAACAAGCACCAAACAATAAGTAGAGACTTATAAAGAGACACAGGCTGCAATCGGTGTTCGAAATTCCACAGGCAGGTCCAGCTGCAATTACATGAAGATTTTTGGGCACCAGGTTGGCAACCAGAGTTTAAAAACCTCTGCCTTAGTCCATAGTTAATTCCATTTCCATTGTGTGTGCTGCTTTTTCTTGCATGCTGGGACAAATGAAATGTAAGAGCAAGTGATAGTCAAGCATTGGTTGCATTGTAAAGGACCCCAGTGTCATACAGTCCATCCCCCTGGCAAATAGACATTCCGCTGTGACAACTGTAACCTAGAGCTAAGGTGCGATTTGGTGCCTAGCTTATATATCTGAGTTTCTAACACTGGCTGCAATTCTAGACACTTAACTTACCTAAATCCACAGGTGGGCAATACCTATATTAGGACCAAACAGTGTCACAAGTTGTTTTTTTTTTTTTTTTTTTTTAAGAGAACAGAAAAGTACAACATCCAGCTTCAGAAGTATTACCAAGTTTTGGAGTTCGCTTTTTCGAGAGTTTTTGGGGTGGCTCACAAATATTACTTTAAAGCTGGCATTGCCAATAAAGTGAGCTCCAGGTGTTGCCAAACTACAACGCTTATCCCTGAAGATCCTGAGGGCGCTGATGGGAGTTGTAGTCTCACATCACGAGGGCACCATACAGAGCATTGTGGCTGTTGTTCTGTATCACTTGTAGATACATATAGATGAATATAAGGCAGAGTGAAACTGAAATGTCTAAGTCCACCCACATAGGAAGCCACATCACCCTTTAGGCACTATTGCTTTCTGTTCCTTCATCAGAGATGACTTCAACAAGTGTAAAGCGATGCATTTTGGCACGAAAAAAAGTCTTACTTTTCTGTACAAGAGGTAAGACCAGATTTTGAGGACACCTCCTTGCCAGGCAAACACACTTTGAGACAGAAAGTAGGGCCAGAGAGGGGCGTGGCTTAGGAAGAGGGGGTGTGGCCTGGGAAATATTCCAAGGGCCAGATAGAAAGGCTCGGAGGGCCGCCCTTGGCTCACCGGGCCTGAGGTTCCCCACCCAGGCAGAACTTTATATAAAGGGGGGGGGGAACCTCGCAGAAACGTGCTCGAACCGTGGTTTTGCAAACGGCATTAAAGGATTAAAAATCAGAGGGGATTTCGTTGAAAGGGAAGCTGGAAAACGAGCAGATTGCAAAGGCAAAGGGGATCAGCACAGATCCTGCTTGCAGAGGCGAGAGCAGCCGGAAAGCCAGGGACGGCAGGAACAGCATCTGCCCCAAGGCCGGGACGCGCCAGAGAGTACACGAACTGGAACATTGCAAGCCAAACAAGGCACGTATCTGATTGTGCGGCAGACGACCTAGGAAAGAGCAGGAGGAGGACAGGACGGCCTGTGCAGAGGAGCAGCAGGCAGGACATGCTGCCAAAACCCTTCCTTGGCCACTTGGAAAACTCCCAGGGAAGTTTGGGGGCTGGTCAGTGTCTCCCAGCTTAAGTCTACCACGCAGGATTGTTGTGAAGAGGAAAGTGGGCACCCTGAAGACCCTTGCTGCAGGATCAAGCCCATCTCAGTCCAGCCTCCTGCTTTCCCAGTGGCCAAACCAGCTGCCTCAATAGGAAACAAGCCTTGGTGTATAATAATCATTTTTTATTTATATATATAAAGAAATTGAAGAAATGCATTCAACCACCTGCGTCGTCACAGCCAGTTTGGACTCTTGCATACAGCCGAGGGAACCAAACCCTATGCCATCCCACTCAATGGCTATGCCACCACTCCCAGAATGAGATAGATTTTCATCAAAGCAAAAAAACATACTTTGTTCTACCATTCGTTGGGAAGGGGATAAGGAACAAGGAGCTCAGCTGAGTTCTGAAGTGCCACTTCAGGGGCCCTGTTCAATTTCCTGCAGGCTGGAGCCTAAACATACTTCCCAAAATCTTAAGGACTGGGAACTTCAGCTCTTTGTTTTTGTTTAACAAAACAGAAAGCCATAACACAAATGGATAAGCACATGAAAAATCCACTGAAATCAGACATCATAAGTTCATCTTAGGTTGGGTAGTTCACAAGTCTCTGTGGCTTTGCACTTTTCTCAGAAGATTGATAAAGAATGTATAATTATTTTGGTAATTATGGTGTGTATATTAGTCACCAAAGTGTTGCACGAGTCGTACTATAACACAAATGGGTGGCACAGTGTTCAGAGATGCCCAGTTCTACGCCAAAAACGAATTCCACATTCACCCCTGCGTAACAAGGGTTGGATCCAGCTAAGTGGACCTATAGCATTTTCTCTAATGTTAGTCCTACCCAGAGTAAAAGGTAAAGGGACCCCTGACCATTAGGTCCAGTCGTGACAGACTCTGGGGTTGAGGTGCTCATCTCGCTTTATTGGCCGAGGGAGCCGGCGTACAGCTTCCGGGTCATGTGGCCAGCAGGACTAAGCCGCTTCTGGCAAACCAGAGCAGTGCACGGAAACGCCATTTACCTTCCCACCGGAGGTGCACTTTGACGTGCTTTCGAACTGCTAGGTTGGCAGGAGCAGGGACCGAGCAACGGGAGCTCACCCCATCGCTGGGATTTGAACCGCCGACCTTCCGATCGGCAAGTCCAAGGCTCTGTAGTCGCACTGAAATTAGTAGAAATGACCAAGGCACCATCTGTACTGAACCACTGTCATGGCTTCTGCTAAAGAATCCTGGGAATTGTAGTTTGCTGCAGGTGCTGAGTGTTTTTAGGGCTGCAATTCCCAGAGTGGTTTAACAAGTAACCCCCCCCCCTTCCCAGGAAACCCACAGAACTGTAACATTGCAAGAGGTTAGCCTAACACAGCAAAATACAGTTCAGTGGTACCTCGGGTTACATACGCTTCAGGTTACATACACTTCAGGTTACAGACTCCGCTAACCCAGAAATATTACCTTGGGTTAAGAACTTTGCTTCAGGATGAGAACAGAAATCATGCTCCAGTGGCGTGGCGGCAGCGGGAGGCCCCATTAGCTAAAGTGGTGCTTCAGGTTAAGAACAGTTTCAGGTTAAGAACGGACCTCTGGAACAAATTAAGTACTTAACCCAAGGTACCACTGTACAGTGCCCAATTTTGGGAGGCGTGGATAGCCCTGCCTTTAAAGTGACATGACACTGCTTTGAACTTTTTTAAGCAGGTTGGATTCCCATCTGTGACGGATGTTTTAGCTGAGATTCCTGCATCGCAGAGGGTTGGACTGACCCATGGCGTCCCTTCTGATTTTACGATATAATACACATGGTGTATTCGAGTCCATTCATTTGACTTGTAGGATAACCATTGCATACAACCCTTCAATTTATTCCCTAGATGAGATTTTAGCACCCCCAACCCGTTCACTCCATTACAGGCCGTTCTGCTTTCTCACTGCCAAATCCACGGATTCAACAGAAATTTCACAGAAGAAAGCTGTGTTTTAATGAAGGCAGCATGGGAGAAACAGACAAACACACACACACACACACACACACACACACACAGAGTGGGTGGAGTAAAACGCCTTTTATTTGGGCCGCTCCATTCCCATCTCATTAAGCAATTTGGCACGGTCAGCCCCAACCGTGTTTTCATCTGGCGAGAAAGGAATGCAAGGGAGCATTTATTCCGAGGGCTCCGTGAGAAGGAAGGATTCCGCCGCCCACATCCTTTCATCGAGACCCTCTGCGTAGGAAAAAAAACAACTGCCGCAAAGAAAGAACGTCAAAGCAGCAAACTGGTGGTGCTCGGCCAACGAAACGGAGAAGGCAAAATCATTGCTGCAAGCCACCCAACCCATCCCATTCTTCGCAGGTCAAACCCAACCAAAGAGCCAGCCTCTTTGCTGGGTATCGTAAATGCGGCTTTGGAAACGGCCTCTTGGCAGATCCACAGAGTTCCTCAGAAACTTAAAACGGGGATTCCTTCCCCGGGAGATTGGTCAACCCCATTTTATTTATTCTGAGTACTTGTATTCTGTTCTTCAGCCAAAAAGGCTCCCCAGAAAGGCGTACAACCTATTATAACAAAACAGTCCTGGCCCTGCAAGCTTAAAATTTTTAAACAAAACAAGAATTATCAAACTTGGGCACCAGATCTCAAACAGTTGTTCTTATGAAGGTCAGCTTCTACTGTTCAGGGTTAGGAGGTGGCCTGATGCAGCAGCTCTTTTGGGAAAGCTGACGGAACGAACTCTCCTTCTCAGCTCTCCTTTGGTGACAGTCCTATAATCATGGAATTGTAAAGTTGGAAAGGGACCTCGAGGGTCATCTAGTCCAACCCGCTGCAACGTAGGGATCTTTCGCCCAATGTGGGACTCCAACCCACGATGCTGAGATTAAAAATCCCACGGAACAAGCTTCTGCTCTGGAGGACAGGAGTTCAGCCAACGTTCAAGTTACAAGGAAAGAGATTCTCACTCAACTTCAGGAAGGGCTGACACTAAGAGCTGTTTGACAGTGGAATATAGACTCCCATGAACAGTGTTCGAAACTCCCATTGTTCTAGGCGCATTTTACGACAGGGAGCGTCATTCGCATGAGCAGTTTCTGAGCTTTGGGCACAGTGCTGCGCCTAAGATTTCAGATTTAAAATTGCAGGATTGGAGAAGACTGGAGAAGAGACCCTCTTAAGAATATTAGGGGGAGTGGGCAAGGGAAGGACTAGACCAGGCATGTCCAAAGTCCGTTTCAGGGGCCTAATCCGGCCTGCCAGTCGATTAAATCCGGCCCCCGTGGCAGTATATTTCACACATGTTCACTTCATCAAATCTGGCCCTCTTCGAAAAAAGTTTGGGAACCCCTGGACTAGACCATGTGAAAAGTGAATGCAATATTTTACCTGCAGTTCATTCGTTTTCAGCTTTGTATTCTTGTTATTAAAAAGTGTGCCTAGATATTCCAGGTTTAAGGTGCCATTTAGCTCCTAGCTTTCGTTTCTCAGAGGTACCGCCTCTCCTGGTATGCTCTGCAGAGGACCTTAAGGTCCACAAATGACAACACCTTGGAGGTCCCAAGTCACAAGGTGGTTAGACTGGTCTCAACTAGGGCCAGGGCCTTTTCAGTACTGGCCCCAACTTGGTGGAACACTCTGTCACAAGAGACTAGGGCCCTGCCGGACTTGACATCTTTCCGCAGGGCCGGCAAGACAGAGCTGTTCCGCCTGGCCTTTGGTTTGGACTCAGTCTGACCCTTATGTTTCCCTCCCCTTACGGTCTTGATCTCTGGGCTACTTTTAAAATGATGCTGCATTTTAGATTGCATTTTAACCTGTATTTTAAATTATGTTTTTTCCCCCAATT
Source organism: Podarcis gaigeae (assembly GCF_964106915.1). NCBI lineage: Eukaryota > Metazoa > Chordata > Lepidosauria > Squamata > Lacertidae > Podarcis > Podarcis gaigeae. The sequence continues at coordinate 8,482,908 of NC_139693.1, forward strand.
ATGTTTTTACTGTAATTTTAGTGGTGTTAGCCACCCTGAGCGCAGCTCTGGCCAGGGTATAAATAAAAATTATTATTATTATTATTATTATTATTATTATTATTATTATTCTGTCACTGCCCATGAGAGGTTGGAGGTTTCTAAGCAGAGGCTGGATGGCCCCATGTTCTGGATGCTTTAGTTGATATTCCTGCATTCCAGGGGGTTCGACTAGATGCCCTTTGAGGTCCCCTTCCAACTCTATGATTCTGAGATTTGATGCTCTACTGACTGAAGGGATAGGAGGCCTGATGGAGCCAGCCTGTAATCCCCAAAAAACAGCCACAGGGAAGGGAAGGGGAGAGCATTTTCAAGGCACGTACCACGAGACATCTGTTTCGCACCCTTCCCCAATCCCTTGCAGTGCTGTGCACATGGGAAGGAGGGTCCAGAGGGGTGGAAATTTTGAAAAAACGGGACGGCGACTGCTATACGCCAAGTTAACAAACTGTATGCTGAACTTCCGTTTAAAAACCGCTCTGGATATCAAAGCTGCTTTCGTTTCCACCCGCCGCCCCCGAGTATTTTCCAGCCAGCGTAAACGGCTTGGGTTGTGGGTGTCTCGAGTGCCCGCCAGCCTCCCAGAGACAGGAAACAGTTTAAGAACAAAAGCAGCTCAAGTCAACAAGCGATCGGTACCGAGCATTCGCAAACGCCTTAATGCAACCAAGGGAGGTGGTCTGATCACTGAAGTCCCACTTTTAAATGAAAACATAACCGATTTTATGGCTGGGGAAATTTGTTCTGAGTCCAACTTCTCCGTCGTTCTTTGTCCGCAGTCATCTCAACTGGCCCCTGCGAAGGCCCGTAGCTGCAGCTCCACACTTGTGATAATTCCAGATCTTGGGGCCCTTAAAGGTAAAGGGACCCCTGACCATTAGGTCCAGTCGTGGCTGACTGGGGTTGCGACGCTCATCTCGCTTTATTGGCCGAGGGAGCCGGCGTACAGCTTCCGGGTCATGTGGCCAACATGACTAAGCCGCTTTTGGTGAACCAGAACAGCGCACATAAACACTGTTTACCTTCCCGCCGGAGCGGTACCTATTTATCTACTTGTACTTTGACGTGCTTTCAAACTGCTAGGTTGGCAGGAGCAGGGACCGAGCAACGGGAGCTCACCCTGTCGCGGGGATTTGAACCGCCGACCTTCTGATCTGCAAGCCCAAGAGGCTCAGTGGTTTAGACCACAGCGCCACCCGCGTCCTTATATTAGGCCAAAAATGAGCCGGTGCTGAAATTCAACAGGGGCAGACCCCTATGGAAATTCACAATTGCTGGTTAACATAAAATCATAGACACCCACCCACCCAAACCCCAGGGTCAGGTAGTCCAACCCAATGCAATGCAAGAGTCTTTTGCCCAATTTCTCATGCACCAAACATAGGTCTATGTTCTGTTTACACCAGGCCCATGAGTTTAACCATCTGTTAATACAGGGACAGGGAACCTGCAGCTTGCAAGGTCTTGCTGGATACAACACGCGTCATCCCTGACTAGACCTGACGCAAGTTGCAGTCCAGAAACGTGCATCTAGAGGGTCAAAGATTCCTCATCCCTGATTAACAGAACAAGATTCACAGACACACAACCAACGTTCTGCACTTTGGCCTGGCAAAATGCTTCCGCGCAACTCAAAAATACAGACACCAGCAGGTTGTTCCTAAAACATGTCAGTTTAATGAAAGATACCTCCTAGATGATTCTCTCTGTATCAAGCAAGCTTACAGCAGATGCATGAACACAGCTATTTTACATTGTCTCTCTCGGCCTCACGTGCTTCAATGGAAGAGGATCATTCCCCCCAATAAAAGCTGCGTCTGCATCAATTGATCTGCAACGCTCGTTTTGCACAACTTTCACTTGAGCAAAACCCAAAGAATTACCCCACCCCACCCCGGGCAGGTGAGAGAAACAACTTTGGCACTTAAGACAGGGAATGCAAGAGTCGTCCCCCTCCAAAAAAAACCCCCCAAATGTGGCCCTGAAATGTTCTTCCCAAAGTGCTTGGGCTGGACAAGGAAAGGAGGCAACCAAAATTTAAAAGTGTTTGACTCGCTCAACCCAACCAACCACACCGTACAAAACACATACACACACACACACACACACACACACACACACACACACACAGTTGGTGAGCCCTTTTGAAACAGTCAAGGCACCAACATTTTAAGGCAAGACGGTTAACGAGCTGTGGAGATGGCAGAGAAGTATTTTGGCACCAGAAACCAGTTTGTTGTTGTGTTTAAAAAGCACAAACGAGAGAGACCCCCTGCCACACACGCTGATTTGTAAAACATGGCAAAGGGTTGTGTACAAGAGCCCTGGGTACATCACTCTGAGATATCAACCACACCAGAGGGGGTGTGGTTGTGCAAGGAAACACATAAGGAGGGGTGGTGACAACGCAGTTGCACGAAAGACCTTGCGACCAGCTGGTGCAACGATATTCCAATCGCACAAGTGGTTGTGTTGCGATTCCTCCAGGGCGCAGAATTCGAACTCTCCTCTCTGTTGCCGCATGCAGAGGGTGACAGATACAGCCCGACCTGCTTAATTCTTAAAACCCAGGGAAATATTGTCAAGCCATCCCCACGCCAAATTTGGCTATGGTTTTATTTTTGTAGCTACGTACTCACAAGAGGGTGTAAACACTCCACCAGACACTCTGACCTTGTGCCCAACTGCAGAGGCGCCCCAGGCAATCAGGCCTAGAGCACAGCTGGGCCCAAAGGGGGCCTGAGATTGTGGGAACAGTCAGAGTGCAGGTCTAAAACAGCGTTCCTATTTTCAGAGGAAGAGGGAAGAATCTTTAAAAAGGAGATAAGCCTGTCTATCCCAAGTTTTGGACCTGGGTTCTAATGTACAGGAACCCCACAGCAGGGGGAAATCAACAGAGTAGGATGAATTTCTGGAGGGGATAACAAAACAAAAAAACAGGCTTGTGGGTTTTTTCCCAGGAATAGCGTGTGTGTGTTGTCGCCCTCTCCCTTCCATGTCACCGGACTGTCTCTGTTTTCTGCTATTTTTTGCCTCTGGAGGGAGATCTTTGGGGATGTCTGTGAAAATTATTGCTTGTCTGCCTTGGGTTCAGCCTCCTCCCTCGAGTTTCTGAAAGTCAAAGCCCTGCGCGGTTTGGATCCAAAGGGATCCCTGAGTGAGTTTAGGACACAGATCGAGGGCATCTCTTCGCCCGCCCACAACCCATGCTCCTCCTCCTCCTCCTCCTCCTCCTCCTCAGATCTTGATGAACAGGATGCTGGTGACGAGTGCGAAACCTGCCAGGAGGACGATGACTTTGAGGATGCGCTGTTCGGATGAGTTGAGCTCGTGAGGCAGGATCTCCAGGAAAGTGATGTACACAAAGGTGCCGGTGGCCAGGCCCTCGAGGACACAGCGCGACAGCTGGTGGAGGGCCGCCAGCGGGGTCTCCGTCAGCACCACGCCCAGCCCGATGCCCAGGGGGGACATGATGGCGAAGAGGACGAGGCAGGCGGCCACCACGCGGGGGCGCAGCCGCCCCTGCAGGAGCTTGAGGCTGAGGCTGAAGGCGATGACGCCCTTGTGTATCAGCAGGGCCAGGCAGATCTCCAGCGCCTGGGCCCCCTCCTCCTGCACCCCCACGGCCAGCCCCTCGAAGACGGAATGCAGCGAGAGGGCCAGGAGGAGGACCACCGAGCGGATGGCCGAGTGGGCGTTGAAGTCCACGTGGACGTGGGGGCGGTCCCGGCCGTGCTGGTGCGCCAGCGGCCCGTCGGGCCAGCTCTGGTCCTGGATGGAGGCGGAGGGGTTTGCGGCCGAGCCAAGGAGGGCCTGGGTCTCTTCCAGGGATCCCGCCGGGTCTTTGTAGGCCAGGACGATCTGCTCTAGGACCAGGACTAGGAAGAAGCCCATGGCCAAGATGAACTCCTGCAGGGGGAAATGGAGCTGCGGGAAGGAAGGGGAAAGGTGTGAGCACAGGGTCAGAGGCAGAGGTTTGCTATGGGGGGCACTTTCACGCCAAACATTCAAAGCACAGCGATAACTTGCAGCGCCCTAAAAGAAAATGTGATGAAAATGATGTATACATGGTATCTAACACCAACTAAACTTCCTAAAATGTATAGAACAAGACTTGTGGTGTTCTATCATGTGGCTATTGTTATTTTTTGTTGGCAAGCCTCTTTGGGATTCATTTGAATGAAAATCAGCATAGAAATACAATCAATCACTTATTTGGCTTAGATTTTCGGGAAATAGTCTCGATTTTTGTCCAACCCTCGGGTTCAGATTTCCGTGAAAACGCCCTCGTCAGCTTTTGGGAGCTTGTTGCTTTGGGGCCATGACAGAAACAGGGGCGTGGTTGTGAAAATTCATACAATTCTAACACAAGCTTGACATCCACCCCTCCATCTCGTCTCTCCTATATACATGGAAATGTAGAATGTCGTCACGCTCTGCAGTTCACATGGCCGCCAACAGGCAGCCGTGCTAACTGCAGCGTCAGGAATGGCAGGCCGGGGCAGGTGTGAGCAGTTTAAAATGGGGAGCAATCTGCTGAATGAAGGGTTTCCTGCCTCCTTTGAAAGGGGGTGGGACAAGGGGAGAGGAGCTTAGGGCTAGTTTTGGGGGGGTGGATTGGCAAGGTGGTGGGCGAGCCGTAAAGGGGGCTGGGCAGGAGGAAGGGCAAAGAATTCTGGGTAAGTGGGGCTGGAGTGTGGAGTGAGCAGGTGCAGCAGACCTCTGTGTGTGTGTGTGTGTGTGTGTGTGTGTGTGTGTGTGTGTAAGAGAGAGAGCGAGAGAGCGCTATACAAAATCACTATGTGGGAAAAGCTATGAAGTCAGACAGTGCCTCAGCCTAGTTTCATCCTATTTCAGACATCATGATATATTGGCAGGGCTATTTTTCAGGGGGAACTCAGTTCCAGCACCTCTCAGGTGACTTCTGGCACCTCTCAGGTGGGTGCCACTGCCATTCCAACAGAAAGAGGGAAGGATTCATGGCGAGTTCCAGCACCTCTTTTTCTAGAAAAATAGCACTGTAAATCAATATATCGTGATGTTTAGCTGGTGGTATGAAGTTAAAACCAGGTACAGTGGTACCTCGGGCTAAGTCCTTAATTCGTTCCGGAGGTCCATTCTTAACCCGAAATTGTTCTTAATCTGAAGCACCACTTTAGCTAATGGGGCCTCCTGCTGCCGCCGCGCCGCCGGAGCACGATTTCTGTTCTCTTCCTGAAGCAAAGTTCTTAACCTGAAGCACTATTTCTGGGTTAGCGGAGACTGTAACCTGAAGCGTATGTAACCTGAAGCGTATGTAACCTGAGGTACCACTGTATTGCCCAGCCCTAACGAACAGTAAACGACTCAGCAGTTTTGATGATTAAACGCAACATAAATCCTTCTCATAAACTGGTGGCAGAATCTGGGCCTTCGCTCACCGTGACTCTCAAGTTGTTGAAGGCCTCATTAATACCGGCAAGGTAATCAGGGATCAAGTCCAGGAGACACGTAGCCAGGAAGACACCTCCAGCGAAACAGCTCACCAGGCTTAAAACCTTCCTTCGGGAATCTGTTGGGAGAGCAAAAAGCGTCAGAGCAGGAAAGAGGAGAGAGGAAAAGATGGGGTGAGGGGGCGAGTTGGAAGAATAATATTTTAGTGCTGGTCTGAAATCGCCAAGCCTAACCTTGCTTCATATCGGGCTACGGAAAGCCGCAATCGACAGCTATCTGACAAGGCCACATCTTGCGTTATGCTTTTAAAACAGTATCAGGAGACGCTTAATCTCAGGGTCATGGATTCAAGCCCCATGCTGGGACAAAAAGATTCCTAAATTGCAGGGGGCTTGACTAGATTCCCCTACAAATCTATGATGGCTTCCCCAAAGAATCTTGGGAAACGTAGTTTGTTAAGGGGGAGCAGGTAGGAGACTTCCCCACCCTGAGCTACAGGTCCAAGTTCCCTGGTGAAGTGGGATCGATTGTGAAACCGCTGTGGGAATAAGGGAAATAAGGAAGTCTCCTAAGTACTCTCGGCACCCTTAAAAAACCACACTTCCCAGGGTTCTTCAGAGGGAGCCATGACTATTGAATATGCGGCCTAGGACCCACGTACCTACGGGACCGCCTCTCCTGGTATGCCCCGCGGAGGACCTTAAGGTCCACAAATGACAACATTTTGGAGGTCCCAGGTCGCAAGGTGGTTAGACTGGTCTCAACTAGGGCCAGGGCCTTTTCAGTACTGGCCCCGACTTGGTGGAACGCTCTGTCACAAGAGACTAGGGCCCTGCGAGACTTGACATCTTTCCGCAGGGCCTGCAAGACAGAGCTGTTCCGCCTGGCCTTTGGTTTGGACTCAGTCTGACACTTATGTTTCCCTCCCCTTATGGTCTTGATTTATCGGCTACTTTTAAAATGAGGCTGCATTTTAAATTGCATTTTAACCTGTATTTTAAATTGGTGTTTTTCCCCCTATTATGCTTTTACTGTAATTTTACTGGTGTTAGCTGCCCTGAGCCTGGCTCTGGCCGGGGAGGGCGGTGTATAAATAAAATTTATTATTATTATTTCTATCGCTGCCCATGAGAGGTTGTGGACTCCTTGGAGGTTTCTAAGCAGAGGCTAGATGGCCAACTGTCCTGGATGCTTTAACCTGCATTTTAACCTATACAGTGGTACCTCGGGTTAAGTACTTAATTCGTTCCGGAGGTCTGTTCTTAACCTGAAGCACCACTTTAGCTAATGGGGTCTCCCGCTGCCGCCAGAGCACGATTTCTGTTCTCATCCCGAAGCCAAGTTCTTAACCTGAAGCACTATTTCTGGGTTAGCGGAGTCTGTAACCCGAGGTACCACTGTATTTTAAACTGGTTTTTTTTTTCCTATTATGTTTTTACTGTGATTTTATTGGTGTTAGCCGCTCTGAGCCTGGCTCTGGCTGGGGAGGGCAGGGCATAAATAAAAATTTATTATTATTTATTATTAATTCGCCATTCTTTTACCTGACGAGCTGGTTGTGGCTCCCGGCTGCCGGAAGACCCACAGAGGAAGGAACCCACACAAGAGGGTCACCACCAGTAGCAGAGCCAAAGAGCCCAGCTTCACCTCCAAACCCGTGGCGGAGCGGAGACCCACCACGTGGGCATAGGGCTCCCACACCATCTCTTCCAGCTGCGTCTCGTGCCTCAACTCGGCCGCCATCGCTCCGGTGCAGGACTTCTTGGCCAACTCTGGGCTGAGCCCACAAAGCACCGTAACCTTGTGCTTAACCGCCGTGCAACTCAGCGGAGGATTCCCCTCAAACTGCCACCATCCTCTTCATTCCCTGCCGGTTTTGGGGCACCCCGAGGGATTAGGGTCCAGGAGGTGTTCGTCCTGCAAGGAGGAAGAAAAGAGAGTGAAGGGGCGCTAGGAACCAGCGGCGTAGCGTGGGTTGTCAGCACCCGGGGCAAGGCACGTAATTTGCGCCCCCTAACCCAGGGCAAGGCAAGTAATTTGCGCCCCTAACCCTAACCTGCCGCCGCTGCCAGCTTCTTCTTGCTGCTGCCTGGGCTGGGGTATTTACGGTAAGGTAGCCACGGCGGCGGCGGCGGGTCCGTGTCAGGTGATCTGAGGCGAGTTGCCGCTGGCGCTGCCGCCCAAACGACGCCGCTTGCCCGGAGGAGGAGGAGGGCAGAGAGGCGAGGAAAATACAACATGGCCCCGCAGCTGCAGCAGCGGCGGGGCTGTGAGGAGGGGCTGCCTGACGCGCCCTCCGCGGCCCTGACGCATGAGGACCGCGGCGAGCGCTGAGAGCCGTTGCCTGCCGGACGCCTTCAGCCCGGACGCGCGCACAGCTCGTCGGTTCCGCAAGACATGGGGCTCTGCTACAGCCTGCGCCCGAGGCTCTTCGGCGACTCCGGAGGCGGCGAGCGCCCCCCCCCAGATGTTGCGCCCCGTGCGGCCGGCCCCCCCTGCACCCCCCACGCTACGCCACTGCTAGGAACCAAAGTGAACAGGGAGCGAAGGCATTGGCAGGGGGGAAGCATTTTCAAGGGGCATCAGCAGGGAACCAAAATGCTCATTTTCAAAGCCATTACTGTTGTTGTATTAGAACAACAAACCCCTGTGTTGCAAGCTTAACTCCGTATACCCAGGGGTTTGAGACTGCAAAAGGCAGCTACTTTGTTTACCAACGATATTGAATTTAAACAGAAAGGGATTGCTATTCTCAACAAATGTTCTTTTGATTGACAGACATGTGTTCAATTGATTTCAAATATATTAGAGAATTTACAAGTGCACACAATTTGATTTTGTTACTAAATCATGTATATTATGCACAAAAAATTACAGTGCTATCTGGTATACTGGTCTGCGTGTTGCTTGTATTGTTTGTTTGTTGTATTTAGACGCATAGCTGTCAACGTTTCCCTTTTTTTAAGGGAAATCCCCTTATTCCGAATAGGATTCCTCTACATTAAAATGCAGCCTCATTTCAGTAGAAACTCCAATCAAACACTTTTGGGGGATGAAAACGTCAAATCTTCACCAAGGCCCGCTATCCAGACTGGTCCTACGTGGGCCAGAAAAAAAGCGAAATAGGAGTTCCATTTAATAATATTATTATGATTAATTATCCACCCTTCACCCAAAGGGGCCAGGGTGGGTCGCAACAGTTAAAACGCAATGTGAAAACAGTTCAAAACAGAGATACTCAAACTTTTGGGTTCACTGCTCCCCTTGGTTCCACAAACTCACAAACACACAAAAAGCATTATTCAGAATAGTGGTTTCCACAACGCACTAAGGAAGATAATAGCGCAACAAAACTGGAAACAGGAACAATTAATTGCACAATTACTCAAAATCCGGTTACAACTATTTTGTTTATTCAACAAAACTGATGATCCAGTGATGCCAGCTTTTCAAAGTTTGATAGTCCTTGGCACCTCAGCTGCCCCCTGGCGTCCCACTTGCCTCTTAGCACACCCCTAGGTAATCCCACCACTGGTTTAAAACAACGTACGACACAGAAACAAGGTGGGTCCTAAAAATAGGAGCTATGTGGTGTGTCAACCAAAGTTTGATTTCCTTCCCCCTCCCTCCAGGAGCATCGCAGGCACAGAGGAAAGCGGCCTTGCACCAAGTCAGGCCATGGCTCTATCTAGCTCAGTACTGTCTACACTGACAGGCAGCAGCTCTCCAAGGGTTCGGGCAACGGGACATTTTTTTTAAAGAAGGAAAAACGTGGAGAGGATTTTAGAGGGGCACAAAAACTATTTGACCGCATGGCATTGTTGGAGGGCAGTCAATTACAGTGGTACCTCAGGTTAAGTATTTAATTCATTCCAGAGGTGCGTTCTTAACCTGAAACTGTTCTTAACCTGAAGCACCACTTTAGCTAATGGGGCCTCCTGCTGCTGCCGTGCCGCCGAAGCACGATTTCTGTTCTTATCCTGAAACAAAGTTCTTAACCTGAGGTACTATTTCTGGGTTAGTGGAGTCTGTAACCTGAAGCGTCTGTAACCTGAAGCATCTGTAACCCGAGGTACCGCTGTATATAAATATAGATACATACACATACATACATACATACGCACACAAGTTTGGTTGGGTTTTTTTTTTGTGTGTGTGTGTGTGTGTGTGTGTAATTTTATATGGAAATTTTAAAAAATAAAGAAAATAATACAGTGGTGCCTCGCAAGACGAAAAGAATCCGTTCTGCGAGTCTCTTCGTCTAGCGGTTTTTTCGTATTGCGAAGCAAGCCCATTGACGGATTAGCGCTATTAGCGCTATTAGCGGCTTTTAGCGGCTTAGGAAAAGGGGGGGGACCGCAGGAACTCGCAAGACATTTTCGTCTTGCAAAGCAAGCCCATAGGAAATTCGTTTTGCGAAGCACCTCCAAAACGGAAAACTCTTTCGTCTAGCGGGTTTTCTGTCTTGCGAGGCATTCGTCTTGCGGGGCACCACTGTAAATAAATAGACCATTTTGGGAGGGGGGTGGTCATGAAAAACTCATGAGGCACAAAACATGCCTCTCTTTTTCATGACCTCTGACACTTAAGGTGTCTATTAAGGCACACCCTATCCTTGCAATTGAGATTAAACTGTTGTTAGTGTTTGTATCCTAAACCGAGCTGAACCACCCTGGAACCTAAGGGTGAAGGGCAGTTACCAAATCAAATTCTTAATACAGTGGTACCTCGGGTTAAGTACTTAATTCGTTCTGGAGGTCCGTTCTTAACCTGAAACTGTTCTTAACCTGAAGCACCACTTTAGCTAATGGGGCCTCCTGCTGCCACCGCGCTGCCAGAGCACGATTTCTGTTCTCATCCTGAAGCAAAGTACTTAACCCGAGGTAGCAGAGTCTGTAACCTGAAGCGTATGTAACCTGAAGCGTATGTAGCCCGAGGTGCCACTGTACTGTAAATAATAAGTCACCCCTACACTACACCAAAACAGCCCTCCGAGAGGAATTGTGTTGAGATTGTTAACCAGCACAAAACGATGGAGATACGTTCAACAAAGTCCTGTTGAAATTTATTCCCTTATTGCATTTATCTCTTTTTCTCTGAGCTCAAGGTAGCCGACATGGTTCTCCCAGCTCTTCATTTAATACCCACAAGAGCCCTGTGAGGTAGGCTGGGCTGAGAGGAGGAGAGTGTCCCAAGCAAACCACATGGCCAACTTGGGGGAATTTGAACCCTGGTCAACTCTGTGAATCTCTAAACCAGGGGTCAGCAACCTTTTTCAGCAGGGGGCCGATCCACCGTCCCTCAGACCATGTGGGGGGCCTGACTATTTTGGGGGGGGATTCCTATGCCTCACAATAACTCAGAGATGCTTTTTAAATAAAAGGACACATTCTACTCATGTCAAAATATCAGGCAGGCCCCACAAATAACCCAGAGATACATTTTAAATAAAAGGACATATTCTACTCGTGTAAAAACACGCTGATTCCTAGACTGTCCGTGGGCCGGATTGAGAAGATGACTGGGCCGCATCCAGCCCACGGACCTTAGGCTGCCTACCCCTGCTCTAAGCTGTATCCTACACTTCCTTATTAGCAGTTGTGACTACTTAAAACAAAACCATTTTTTATTTCGTTTTCTTTTCCGTAACTCCTTAGTTGTTACTGGAATTCAACTGGAAAAAAAGAAAAGAAGTCAAGCTGCAATGCTTTTAAAATTAGCCTTCAACAGGCATTCCAGGAAAGGAAATGGATTCCCCTTCTCCTGTCTGCAAGTGGGGGGGGGGGCCTAAAAACTAAAAACCCAAACAACAGGAGGAGGAAGGAGAGAGATCTTTTTCCAACCTCTCCTTGTTGCAGCTCGAACTGTAAAGGGCAGATTACGGATCAGCAGATCCTAAACTGTATTTTGGGAACTTCCTGGCCTCTGTTGCTGTGAGTGAGTCATGAGGCCGACATATTCCGGTAATGTTTCTCCTGCCCAAACAGAGGGGGAAGGAGCAGCTTTCAGACTCAGAAATGCATTGACTGCTACTGCTGCTGCAAAAGCTGCACAGCATGGGTAGGCAAACTAAGGCCCAGGGGCTGGATCCGGCCCAATCACCTTCTAAATCTGGCCCACGGACGGTCCAGGAATCAGCGTTTTTTTACATGAGTAGAATGTGTCCTTTTATTTAAAATGCATCTCTGGGTTATTTGTGGGGCATAGGAATTCGTTCGTTGTTGTTTTTTCAAAATATAGTCCAGCCCCCAACAAGGTCTGAGGGACAGTGGACCGGCCCCCTGCTGAAAAAGTTTGCTGACTCCTGCTGCATAGTCCCAGGACTCTGGCCGGTTCAAAAGGGATCCCTCTGCCGTCCAGTGCATTCGCTTAATAATAATAATAATAATAATAATAATAATAATAATAATAATTTATTTATACCCCACCCATCTGGCTGGGCTTCCCCAGCCACTCTGGGCAGCTTCCTACAAAATATTGAAATACAGTAATACATCAGACATTAAAAGCTTCCCTAAACAGGGCTGCCTTCAGATGTCTTCTAAAAGTTTGGTAGTTATTTTTCTCTTTGACATCTGGTGGGAGGGCGTTCCACAAGGCGGGTGCCACTACCGAGAAGGCCCTCTGCCTGATTCCCTGTAACTTGGCTTCTCGCAATAAGGGAACCGCCAGAAGGCCCTCGGCGCTGGACCTCAGTGTCCGGGTAGAACGATGGGGGTGGATATTTCCCCTTACTTTTTAGGAGGAAAAAAGTGCGTCTTATGGAGTGAAAAATACGGTAAATTAATTGCATTAATTTGCAACGCCCTTAACAATTTGGGTTCAGGGTTCCTCAAGGACCTGTCTAGTTCCTTATATCTCTACCTGATCTGAGTGGAGATTCGAACCCAGGTTTCTCCCAGGTTAGGCCCACACCCTAACCACCACATCGAAATGTTATACTTCTGGTGCTTAACTTTTTATTCCGGGAGAGATTTTAAACCATTTCTGATTTTTATGGTTAGTTTTCAAACAGGCTTGCTCATTATTGTCTTTGCTGAACTTGACGTACCCCATTCAGAGGGAATTGCAAAAAAGCGAGATATAAATTTTCAACATAGCATAAATAAACTCCTGTTAAGTAAATAAAAATAAGTGCATTCACTAGGAAAAATACAATATTCCAAACAAGCATTATAGCAAGGGAAATGAATTGCAAAATGTGCATTATCAGGCAAAAATCGCATACAAAAATAGTAATAATTCAAACTAAAATGTTGATGAGTTTATATAAGGGCTTAAAAAATATCCCAAAGTGAAATGGAAATGTAGATGTGTGGATTTAAGATTGGAAAAACAAATACTGAAATTGCCAGATTCACTTTTGCCTCGTCTCTTATCAGCCACCTGGCTGCACGGACCATGGTCATCAAAAGAGGAAGGGGGAAAATTACAGTAATTCTGCCCAAGCCAACCTTATCAACAATCCAGATGTTTTGGACCACAACTTCCCACCATCCCTGACCATAATGTTGGCTGAGCAAGTAACGTCTTGAACCCAGGTCTTAGCAGTCCTAGTTGAACACGCTTATCCAATTTTTGCCAGGCAATAGTGGGAGCAGGAGCACGAAGTCATCTTCGTATGTATGCTTTACAAAGAGGCCCACAAAAGTTCGTAGTCCACAAGAAAAGCCTCTTAGTCTGCCTACAGCAGCACAAAGTCATTGGTGGTCTAAACTGGAGACAGAGGAATGGAGAAGAATTTAAAAAATAACAGTGTTTCCTGGTTTGGTCACCTGGAAGCAGTTTTCAATTCACCCAGGTGAGAAGTCTGTTATTCACCCCAGGATCTTTCCACCTCAGGACACCCAGGTTCCATCACAGGGATTCATACTCTGACATTCATTTTGCCAACCAAAATTTCCAAGCAAATAGGAATTCTGTGATTGGGGTAAATCTCTCCTCTTTGGGGGACTTGGGTGAATTCAGTGTCTCAATTTTAATGGCAGTGTGATGGGATGATGAGCTGCTTGTGCGTAAAAGCTTAGTCCCTCAGAGTTTGGCCTGATTATCAAAGCTCTGTCTATAGCGGAGCCCCTTAAGCATGACTCCCTCAATCGCTGGCAGAATCCGACAGTGGGCGTTTGCGGAATCTCTTCCAACATAAAAGCTCCTTAACGGAAACGCGTCTTCTGGATTCTCGGCGCGACAGTTTCCGGCGAGGGGTGGGTGTCCCTATAGGAGGTCCTGAAACTTCCCCACTGTTTTCGCTGGAAGTGTCCCTGAGCCCCCTTTCCGACTCCCTTTCCCTCGGAGCTCCTTCTCTCCCCCTGCTGGTTCCCTCCTCTGCTGCTGAGTCTCTCCTAGCCTCCGTGAGCCCTTCCACCACCTGCCCTTCCGATGGCAGTTCCCTGACAGGCAGACTCCAAAACTAAGATTATATAAAATATTACGCCATCAAAAGGCAGCCATATTTATTTACTTTGAGTCAGGATTTGAACCCTGGCCTGACACACTAACCACTACACCACCGCTGCCTCCAACTTCCATCAGCTCCAGCCTGCATGGTCCATGCTCAGGAATGACAGGATTTACAGTCCAACAATGTCTAGAGGGCAACAGATCACCCTGTCCTTAAAGAGGAGTTCAGATTCAACGTTTCCTGCCTTTATTTATTTTTGAACTACTTCCAATTGTTCATGGATTTCACAAAACCCTTAAAAGGCACAAGCGGTGTGCAAATATATTGCGTTCCTCTCTCGGCCGCGGTTGTCTTGATAACCCTGCACTGCTTTTAGCATTTATGGACTGTGGTCCAAATAAATGGAAACGTGATCCAAACTGGGGCAGATGATGATGATGATGATAATAATTTATTATTTATACCCCACCCATCTGGCTGAGTTTCCCCAGCCACTCTGGGCGGCTCCCAATCAAGTGTTAAAAACAGTACAGCGTTAAATATTAAAAACTTCCCTGAACAGGGCTGCCTTCAGATGTCTTTTAAAGATAGGATAGCTGCTTATTTCCTTCACATCTGAAGGGAGGGCGTTCCACAGGGTGGGCACCACTAACAAGAAGGCCCTCTGCCCGGTTCCCTGTACCTTGGCTTCTCGCAGTGAGGGAACCACCAGAAGGCCCTCAGAGCTGGACCTCAGTGTCCAGGCAGAACAATGGGGGTGGAGACGCTCCTTCAGGTACAGTGGTACCTCGGGTTAAGTACTTAATTCGTTCCAGAGGCCCATTCTTAACCTGAAACTGTACTTAACCTGAAGCACCACTTTAGCTAATGGGGCCTCCTGCTACCGCTGGAGCACAATTTCTGTTCTCATCCTGAAGCAAAGTTCTTAACCTGAAGCACTATTTCTGGGTTAGCAGAGTCTGTAACCTGAAGCATATGTAACCTGAGGTACCACTATATACAGGACCGACTTCCTTTCCAACATGCCAGCATGCATGATGCTTGGCCAGATTCTGCCAGATGTGGGGCAGAGGTGCACAGCATTAATTGTCGCTCTGTGGAGGGAGAAAGAGGGAGTGTCCTAAGAACTCGCATCACCCTTAGCAAACTACAGTTCCCAGGATTCCTTGGGGAAAGCCATGACTGCTTATAGCAGTATCAAAGTGCTTTAAATGTGCAGTATGAGTGCGACCTAAATCCTGAATTTAACGGATTGAAATTAGTCATCTCTTCTGATTTCGGCAGGTATACCCCAAAGTCAGACAGAGCTAGATGCAAGGGAGGCTGGAGATCTCAGTATGCTTTGTGGCCGAGACTGGACGGCGAGTGTTAGAAACTCAGATATATAAATTAATCACCAAATGGCCCTTAAACCCAGATTATGGTTGCCACAACGGAAAGTCTAGGCGCTTTTTTGTTGTTACACGAGGTATTATTATTATTATTTATTTCATTTCGATGGTGCTTTATCTTTTAAAGAAAAAAATCTCAAAGCCATTTTCAACACATTAAAACATCAAATACAGTGGTACCTCAGGTTGAGTACTTAATTCGTTCTGGAGGTCCGTTCTTAACCTGAAACTGTTCTTAACCTGAAGCACCACTTTAGCTAATGGGGCCTCCCGCTGCGGCTGCGCCGCCAGAGCACGATTTCTGTTCTCATCCTGAAGCAAAGTTCTTAATCCGAGGTAATATTTCTGGGTTAGTGGAGTCTGTAACCTGAAGCGTCTGTAACCCAAGGTACCACTGTAAAACCAATCCAGAATAAAATGATCCTGGGAATTGTAGTTTACCCCTTACGGAGCTGCAGTTCCTAGTACCCGGTACCCTGAACTACAATTCACAAGGTCCTTAGGGAGAGGTGGGCTCTAAGGTATGGGGTGTCCGCAGCCCAGAGTACAACCATTAACGGACCAAACATATGTCATGTCTAGCAATATCAAGGGGTCTCCTCAGAGCAGGGCTAACACCGAATACAGTACAAGCTTTGTAAGTAAGCATTACTTGAATTTTAGACTAAAATTTGGTGTGTATACCCACTTACCTGGGAGTAAGCCCCATTGAGTTCAACAGGCTTTACTTCAAAGTACAGATTTGAAGGAGAAAGGCCTGTAGCTCAAGGGTAGAGTAACTACTTTGTACACAGAAGGTCTCAGGTCCAATCCTGGTACAGCTAGGAAAGACTCCCTACCTAAAACCCTGGAGAACTGCTGCCAGTCCGTGTGGGCAATACTGAGCTAGATAGACCAATGGCCATATTAAGGCTGCTTCCTACACTCCTATTTGGTCCTATGGGGGCTGGAATCTTACAATTATTTTTAAGGGAGGGGCATAGCTCTGTACGCTTGGCGTAAAGTCCCAGGTCCAACCCTTAAAATCACTCCCTCCCTGCAACCCTGGAGAGCCGCTGCCGGTCAGTGCAGACAATACTAGGCTAAATGGGCCGGTGTAAGATGGGGCGATCCAGAAATCTTACACGACCCCCATCATTTACCACCCCCAAAAAATAGGAGGCCAAGGGGCAGAGACAGGTCTATAGCCCCCGAAGCCCCGCTTCTGCCCTCTCGGCCTTGATCCGCGACGCCGAACTCACCTCCTCCGGCCCCGTCGCCTCCCAACTCAACACAAGCTCCGTGGGAGTCGGGACGTTCCAAAAGGCGGGGCTATGCGAACAAGAGAATTCCCCCAGCCACCGCTCGGCCAATGGTAACGTCGGGCCAGCGGACAGTGTCACAGGAACATTCGAAAGGGCGGGGCGCAGAAGAGGAAAAGGCCAATGGGAGCCCCGGTGACGCTTCTTCGATGTCTGGGCGTTCGAAAGTGGGCGGCGAGCCTGTAGGTCCTGTAGGTCTCAACCAACGGGAGCTTGAGGAAGGCGGGCAGAGCCGTATGATTTGAGCCAATGAGAAGGAGGCAAGCGTTGGTTTTTTAATTTCTCCCTCTCCCGGGCCTCTGCAACAAGGCTTGGTTTTGTTTTGCTTTACACTCACATAAAGTAATATACATAGATATATAGATATAGATAGAGACATAGATATAGATAATATAGTTATATCCAGTGCTCCTCCTCAGAGTAAAGCCATTGAAGCTAATGTACACGACTGACTTAGGCTGAATGGGTCTACTCAGTGCAGGACTAGCACACGTGTGTGTGTGTGTGTGTGTGTGTGTGTGTGTGTGTGTGTGTGTGTGTGTCCCCGTCCCCATAGGCAATACATCAGCTATATAGACCAATTGTCATACTAAGGCAGTTTCTTATCATCCTTTTTCTCAGTCCCATAAGGACTAGAATCTTACAATTTCTTTTTAAGGAAAGGCTGCCAGTCAGTGTAGACAATAATTGAGGTATCTATTTTATATTTCCACTTTAAGGTGCTTTGCACTTTAAGATTAAGGTAAAATAATTGGGCAGATGTGATTGATTTGGTAGTGTGAGGTTAAGCAGGTTTTATCCTTTTTGTTGTAAGACAAATAAAACAGGCTTCATCGACCTGGGGCCCTCCAGATGTTTTGGGCTGATGGGAGTTGTAGTTCAAAACATCTGGAGAGCAAATGTTGGCAAAAGCTGGCGTAAAGTAGGAGTGGTAGCTTTCCAACCAAGGCCCCATCTGCACCATACCACTTTAAACAGCCATGACTTTCTCCAGAGAATAATGGGAACTGTAGTTTGTTAAGATGAGAGTTGTTAGGAAGCCCCCTCTTCCCCAATCAGAGCTACAGTTCCCAGATCCCCTGGGAAGAGGAATTGATTGTTAAACCGCACTCAAGCGCAGACCCACTGAAACGCTCTCGACAGCCATCTGCCCAAGCTTGGGATATTTGCAATTACAACTGACTGCAATGTGTTGTCTATGTGCTCATTTTCTTTCCCGTTTACTGAAATCATGGCAATCCAGCTGTTTATTGCTTCATTTTGAATTCTATCACATGCATGCCAAGAACAGCGGAAGCGGCTTAATCCTGTTTGATATCATTTTCTCCCTTCTCCCATTTTCTTTTAACATATCTGGGTTGTTGTTTAGTCGTTTAGTCGTGTCCAACTCTTCATGACCCCATGGACCAGAGCATGCCAGGCACTCCTGTCTTCCACTGCCTCCCGCAGTTTGCTCAAACTCATGCTGGTAGCTTCGAGAACACTGTCCAACCATCTCGTCCTCTGTCGTCCCCTTCTCCTTGTGCCCTCCATCTTTCCCAACATCAGGGTCTTTTCCAGGGAGTCTTCTCTTCTCATGAGGTGGCCAAAGTCTTGGAGCCTCAGCTTCAGGATCTGTCCTTGCAGTGAGCACTCAGGGCTGATTTCCTTAAGAATGGATGGGTTTGATTTTCTTGCAGTCCATGGGACTCTCAAGGGTCTCCTCCAGCAGCATATCTTGTAAAATAAATGGAGTGGCCCTCATAGTCAACAAAAGAGTCGCGAAAGCTGTACTGGGATGCAGTCTCAAAAATGACAGAATGGTCTTGATACGAATCCGAGGCAGACCTTTTAGCACATCTGGGTAGGCTTGTCTAAACAAAATTGTTTTTAGCAGGCACCAAAAAGCGCACAGTGAAGAAAGTGCCTTCCTATTGACCACACTGGCTGCCAATTAGTTTTCGGGCTCAGTTCAAAGTGATGCTTTAGACCTATAGAGGGCTCAGGACCACAATGCCTCAAGGACCAACTCTCTCCATATGAACTGACCCGGATCTTGAGATTATCCTCCGAGGCCCTTCTTCATGTGCTTCCTCCACAAGAGGACCATAGGGTGGCAACATGATATCGGGGCCTTTTCTGCAGTGGCTCCATGTTTGCCAAATGCTCTCCCCAGGAAGGTTTGCCTGGCAGCTTCATAATACACCTCTAGGTGCCAGGCAAAAATGTTTCTCTTCAACCAGGCCTTTGGCTGATTGAAATCTTATGCCCTTTTCAACATGTTGTGGGAGCTGGGATTATCTGTTCAGCTTTGTTCTTATTTTTGTTACGCATTTCCTGTTTTTTATATTGCGATTTCATGTTGTGATCCTGAGATCTACGGCTAACGGGCGGTAAATGAATAAATAATAACATGCAGGGAGTTTCAAAGTGCTGGTGTTGCCACACTAAAATGTTGATTTCTTAGCAGTGCAGAAAGGGATACAGTGGTACCTCAGGTTAAGTACTTAATTCGTTCCAGAGGTCCGTTCTTAACCTGAAACTGTTCTTA
This sequence comes from Podarcis gaigeae, assembly GCF_964106915.1. NCBI lineage: Eukaryota > Metazoa > Chordata > Lepidosauria > Squamata > Lacertidae > Podarcis > Podarcis gaigeae. The sequence continues at coordinate 8,502,003 of NC_139693.1, forward strand.
ACCTGAAGCACCACTTTAGCTAATGGGGCCTCCTGCTACTGCTGCGCCGCCGGAGCCCGATTTCTGTTCTTATCCTGAAGCAAAGTTCTTAACCTGAAGCACTATTTCTGGGTTAGTGGAGTGTGTAACCTGAAGCGTATGTAACCTGAAGTGTATGTAACCTGAGGTACCACTGTATTATGTGGCTCCTGGCCAGCCTAACTTAGGTCCATTGCTTTCAATATGTCTGCCCTGAATAGAAATGAGTGTGTTCCAGCCCCCGATTTCTGGCAACCTTATTTACTCAGAAGCAAACACTACCAAATTCAAGGGGATTTATCACTTTAATTCCATTTAAAGCACACGGCTTCTGTCGTTAATCCCTCACAGAACTGCAATTCCCAGCACCCTTAGCATGCTACAGTTCCCAGTACAGTGGTACCTCAGGTTAAGTACTTAAGAACAGAGGTCCGTTCTTAACCTGAAACTGTTCTTAACCTGAAGCACCACTTTAGCTAATGGGGCCTCCTGCTGCCACTACTGCATGATTTCTGTTCTTAACCCGAGGTAACCTGAAGCGTATGTAACCTGAAGCGTATGTAACCCGAGGTACCACTGTATTGTTGCGAGGAGTGCTTTAAATGAGCACAACCTGAATAAATGTGATTAAGATTTCGCTGTGTTTTCTGTTCTTTTAAATGGCGCACACTCAGGGTCACACGGTGAAGAGTTCTCCTCCTCCAATTGAGCTCTGCCTGAACAGGTGAATGTGTGTACCTGACCCCTTTTAATTGGTTTAAGGCCTGGGGGTGGGCCTCGGCAAAGCTGTTCCAGGATGCCAGGATCCTGTACGGAAGAAGAAGAAGAAGGCGGAAGAAATGCTACCTTGCTTGAGGCAGGCTGGCTACAAGTCTGCAGGTCGCTGACAGGCAGCGGGGGACACAGAGAGATATTTGAAGCGGGCAGGTAATATTTGAGCAAGGTAAGAGATGGGGGGTGGAAAGGAATCCCGAGCGGGAGACCAACTGATAACGCAGCTTCAATTTCAGCACAGGCTAACCCACTTCAGAAAAATCCACCGGGCAGTCGTGCTTTTCAAGGCGAACAAACCAATGGTTAAGCGAACTTTTTGTAGGCTTATGGCTCATGGCTGTGCAAGCTGTCAGGGCAGACAGTGACCCACCGACTTCAGTGCCCCCCCCGCTCTCTGACTGAAACAACCAGTTCAGAGGGTGGCTCTGGTTGTCAGCTTCCTCCCCCTTAGCCTCAGTGTTCTCAGCAAGAAAATGGGGAGAAAACGAGGATGAATTGCCCCTGCCTCCTCCACCTACTGTTTTTTTTTAATTTTTATTTATTATACAACTCTGTATAGTAATGCTTCTTCTATCTCATGCTTGGTCTTTTGCTTCATTTTATTTACAGTTCTTAGTCGGTCTACATTAATTTTCCTTTATGTTACGTTTGTTATATCATTTTTGGGGGGGAGAGGGGGATTTCAGAAGTTGAGGGTTGCCATATTTCAAAAAGTGAAAATCCGCACACAAAAGTTGTAAATTGGCAATGACAACACTGTGCCAATACAGTGGTACCTCGGGTTACATACGCTTCAGGTTACAGACTCCGCTAACCCAGAAATATTACCTTGGGTGAAGAACTTTGCTTCAGGATGAGAACAGAAATCATGCTCTGGCAGCAGCAGGAGGCCTCATTAGCTAAAGTGGTGCTTCAGGTTAAGAACAGTTTCAGGTTAAGAACAGACCTCCAGAACGAATTAAGTTCTTAACCCGAGGTACCACTGTATGGGTTTTTCCTGGACACTGCTTCTGGCTGCAGTATTTGTGTGTGGCCAGGAAATTTCGGACATATGGCAACCCTACGTTGGGGTGTCCCTGATGGAAAACACTTCATGCCATCAAAACCACTTGAGCCTTCAGCAACAGTGAAATTACCTCCCAAGTGTCCCAGAAAAACCAGGCCAGGAAATCTTATTTTTTAACCCAAGAGAACGGCGGTCATTTTGGTTGCCATGTTTTCATTCGATTTTGAGGCACAATTCCCACCCACCCCCAAAATCAGGGCTGCGATCTTCACCCCAAAACACATGTTTTGGGGTGCCATGCCCCCCAAATGCTTTTTTTGGCGGGGGAAGAACCGCAGTGCGAAATCATGGCAACCAAAATGGCCACCATGTTCTTGCGATAACAAGGAAGATGATGATGTCCTGGATTTTGGCTTCAGAGGGTATGCAGCGATGGATCCAGAATCTCTCCCAAGCTGTGTCCCTTCTCCTTCAGATAAAGTCTAGGCTTCCCATATTTTGAAGGGCAAAAAAGAGAGAACACATTTGCCGACTTCTGCTTGGATCGCTCTGACGACTCTCATTTTACATTTTATCCATGAAAAAGAACACATGTCCTGGAAAAAGAGGTCATATGGGCAACACTATGGAACTCGCTTGCAGGAAAATGGGTATAAGATTGCAACTTTACATCTCTTAGGTAGGGTTTCAGTCTTAGGGTGCTCAAATAAATCAGTCGGTAACCCTTACTAGCAACCTTGTAAGGTAGACCACTCACTCTGAAATATAGCTATAACGGGGGAAATTAAGCGTAATTTGAGATTTTGAATAGAACCTCCAGACAGTTTTTATATGAGTTAGCATTCCTTTATGACATATACTGTACAATGTGCAGGCCAATCTTCATCACAAACCTGGCAAATTTGGAACTATACTCAATAATCAGATAATGCTAATGGTTTTTTACTTGCCTTTGTGCAACTGCACTCATTCTACGTCCCTGTTTCATTGTTTTGCTTGCCTTTTAAACTGTGGGGAGGTGGTTGTTTTTGTGGAGGTGCATTTTTGCCTTTTTACATTGGTTTTTTTTTAATTACTTTTTTATTCAAAATTAAAACAAAACATATTATCCAGAAACATGTCATCCTTATTTCCCCCCATTTTTCCTCCCTCCCCCACCCTCCCAAACAAATCCCACTCACCCCCCGACTTCCCTCAGTTCCAGTCTTTGATTTCTCTAAAAATGCTGTTTTCTGCATGTTACACAGTTGTATAGATCCTCAAACTATTTAAGTAATAATTATCAACAAAAAGTTTGTGAATGTTTATTCAAAACCAGCCAAGGAGTCCAGTTCGCTTTGTTATGTCTTCAAATACTTTGTAAAGGGTTCCCATTCATCTTTAAAGTCATAGTTATCCTTGTCCTGTAGCTTATATGTCAGTTTTGCCAGTTCTTCATAGTGCCTTTTTACATTGTTAACCACCCCGTGACCTTTGGATGAAGGGCGGTGCAGTCATGTAGCATAATAATAATGATAATTTTCATCTGTTGCTATAACTGTTTTATCTGTTTTTATACACAATCTCTACCCCCCCCCCAAAAGGTAGGGCATTATCACCCAATCTCTCCATATTGCAGATGGAAACCCTGAGGCCTAAAGAGGGTAGCTTCCTAAGGCTACCAAAGGAGGTCAAGATTTGAACCATAGCTGTCAACTGTCCCTTATTTGGCGGGAAACTCCCTTATCCCTGCGCCGTGTCCCGCTGCTATCCCTTATTGATGATGTCCCTTAAATTTCCGGGGTTTCAAAGGAAGCAGCTATTTCCCCCTCCCGCCCTGTCTGATGAAACTGAGAGCTGCAGATGGAGCACGAGAGAAAAGATACAGAACTGCAGCAGCATCTTTGTAGCTTGGACTGACTTTGTTTTGCGCAAAAAGTAGTTGCTGCTTGTAGTTATTTAATTGCAGTGTTTCATCAGCTGGTGTCTTTAAGCAGCAACCTCTGGAAACGAAGGGCTAAAAACCGGCGCTACTCTCCCAAATTATCTGGTCCCTTTTAACTTCGCACTTCAGCTGGTTGACTAAAATCCCTTATTTTGGCTACTGGTCCCTTATTTTCAAATCTGTAAGTTGACAGCTATGATTTGAACCAGGGACTTTGCAGGTTTCTCAGCCGCTAACATGCTGTCTGCTCATCTCAGGCCATGGAATCCAGCACCCCTACTCTCCCAGATGCCCTCCTCTTCGAGGGGCAGGAAGGATTGGTGCCCAACGGTGCCTTTTCTGCACCAATGTCCAAACCCAGCTTCCCGCTTCAAGACCACGCCTATGGACGAGTGTCAGAAAAGGTTTACGAGGCCTGGGCAACCGGCGAAGTGCTGGTGAGTCAGGACAAACTGCATGGATAAAAATGTTTTATTTGTCTGTTTGTAAAGGGCACAGGGAAACCCCTGTATTTCAGGGGGCTGGACTAGATGGCCTTTGGGGTACCCCTGGGGTGGGAGTCACTGCCAGCTATACAGTGCTATAATTCTAACCTTCACAGCCATTTTCCAAAAATGGGAAGAAGCAGAAGTCCCAGCAGAGGAAGAACGGATACCAAAACTTATGGAATATGCAGAAATGGTGAAACTTACTGGAAGAATAAGAAATCAATATAACTATATATATATATATATATATATATATATATATACACACACACAATAATTATTACAATATAATTATTACAATATTATTAATATTATTATTATTACAATAATCCCACCAATGTTTTTACCTGTTTACAATTTATCTGTAACTATTCAAGAAACCATTTCCATTCATATATATATATATATATATATATATATATATATATATACACACACACACACACACACATATATATATATATATATATACACACACACACACACACACACGAATGGAAATGGTTACAGAATGGAAATCCGTAACCAAGTTACAGATAAATTGTAAACAGGTTAAAAACATTGGCGGGATTACTGTAATAAACCTGCAGTTTCATAAGAGTATATATTTAAAGAAGATGAATAAATGATCAAATTTAAGTTACTTTGGATATGCAGAAGATGTAATAAACTGAAGGGGACTGCAGAAAGAGGGGGAAGGAAGTCAAGTTTTGAAATGTCGAAATGATTGAAAAATTAGTGAGATGTATAAACTTGAAAAGTATAAATAAAAAAATAATAATTAAAAAATAGCAAAATTCTAACCTTCATGGAAGATAGGGCTACTGATGGCGACCAGCCACAGTGCTTCTGTATACCAGTTGCTGGAAGCCGCAGGGATCTTGGGTTCGAATCCTGATTTGTGGTTTCCCATTGGGTTGGCCACTGGGAGAACAGGATGCTGGACTCGACGGGCCTGATCCAACAGGCTCTGTTTGTGTTCCAGCTTCAGAGCTGTGCCTCTGTCAAGTGATGGACAGGTCAGATGACGGACAGGCGGACGAGCGGCCTCACTCATCTGTCAGGAGTTGGCCGATGGGAATCATAGAATTGGAAGTGACAATGTTGGAAGGGACAGCAAGGGTTGTCAACCCCCTGCAATCCAGGAATCCTTTGCCCAACGTGGGGCTCGAACCCACGAACCTGAGATTAAGAGTCTCGTGTTCAACCGACTGAGCTTTCTCGGGTGTGGCGGGGGAGAGGGGGAATGATAGAGCTAACCACCCCTGGTTGAAATTTCTTGTAAATATCCCTCCTGACACCCCAAGGGGAACAGATACACACAAGCACTCCAAAGCAAGTACAGTGGTACCTCAGGTTACATACGCTTCAGGTTACAGACTCCGCTAACCCAGAAATAGTACCTTGGGTTAAGAACTTTGCTTCAGGATGAGAACAGAAATCGTGCTCCGGCGGCGCGGTGGCAGCGGGAGGCCCCATTAGCTAAAGTGGCGCTTCAGGTTAAGAACAGTTCCAGGTTAAGAACAGACCTCCGGAACGAATTAAGTTCTTAACCCAAGGTACCACTGTACTAGCAACCCAACCGCATTCCTGCTCCAGGGTCGTCCGAGTAACAGCGACACAGAAGATCTCTTGCAATTCCTGATTAACCCAAACGACATCTACGAATCGAGGAGCCCTGTCGCCTCGCCAGAGAGTGACAGTGGAATCTCAGACAATCCCCACGCGGACCCCCCTGTGCAGAGTGAACGTGGGCCCCCGGACATATCGGCCACCATCATCTATGAAGTTATTTGTGACATGGGTATGGTGGAGGAGGCGACCGGGCCTGATCCTGTCTTCTCCAACCCCTTAGGTAAGTGTGCAGGATTCTTTATTTTACTGCATTGCGTTGCATTCGTCTCCCGCCCTTTCCCGCAAGGAACTCAAGATGGCTTCATTGGCTCCCCTCCTCATTTAATAAATAATAATGATAATAATTTATTTATTTATACCCCGCCCATCTGGCTGGGCTTCCCCAGCCACTCTGGGCAGCTTCCAAAAAATATTAAAATACTGTGATACATCAAACATTAAAAGCTTCCCTAAACATTAAAAGCTTCCCTAAACTTAATGCCCACAGCAACGCTGTGGGGTAGTTTAGGCCAGGGGTCAGCAACAGGGCTGACCTTCAGATGTCTTTTAAAGATAGGATAGCTGCTCATTTCCTTCACATCTGAAGGGAGGGCGTTCCGCAGGGTGGGCGCCACTACCGAGAAGGCCCTCTGTCTGGTTCCCTGTAAGCTTACTTCTCGCAATGGGGGAACCGCCAGAAGGCCCTCGGCGCTGGATCTCAGTGTCCGGGCTGAACTTGTAACAGTGACAGTTATGCAGGTTGATGCAAGTCCCACCTTTACCTTGGGGCAAAGCGTTAGAGGTATTTAGACTAAGTCTGTTTTCCAAACTTGCCCCCTTTCTGACTGGCCCCATGACTCTTTCGTTCCTCCCCACCAGAGAACTGGACTCCTCCAGCAATACTCCCTGAGGCCTGTGTTATGAGCGAAGTGTCACTCGGGCTCTTGGAGAATGTGACCAGATCCAACGTGGAAGACATTCCTGGGCCCCAGGTAAGTAATAATGGAACTGATCTTCTGGGGTGTCTTCTCCAGGGCCTAATTTGCACTATGCATGCAAAGCTTCTTCATCCCACTTTAAACAGTCGTGCTTTCCCCCAAAGAAAGTAGTTTGTTAAGGGTACTGAGAGTTCTCAAGAGGCTCCCCACACAGCAACAATTCCCTGACTGTTAAACCACACTGAGGGGAATAGTAAAGGTAAAGGGACCCCTGACCATTAGGTCCAGTCGTGGCCAACTCTGGGGTTGCGGCGCTCATCTCGCTTTACTGGCCGAGGGAGCTTCCGGGTCATGTGGCCAGCATGACTAAGCCACTTCTGGTGAACCAGAGCAGTGCACGGAAACGCCATTTACCTTCCTGCCAGAGCGGTACCTATTTATCTAGTTGCACTTTGATGTGCTATCAAACTGCTAGGTTGGCAGGAGCAGGGACCGAGCAATGGGAGCTCACCCCGTCGCGGGGATTCGAACCGCCAACCTTCTGATCAGCAAGCCCTAGGCTCTGTGGTTTAAACCACAGCGCCACCCGTGTCCCCACACTGAGGGGAATAGGAGTCTCCTAATAACTCTTATCCCCCTTAACAATCTACACTTCCCGATATTCTTTGGGGGAACCATGACTGTTTAACGTGGGATGATACAGCTTTACATGGAGCCCTGGTTTGGCCTGGTCTTCCAGAGGAGCATGTGAAACAAGGCAGATTAGGTGTTTCAGCACCACAGACAGCTCCAATAGACATACAGTGGTACCTCAGGTTAAGTACTTAATTCGTTCCGGAGGTCCGTACTTAACCTGAAACTGTTCTTAACCTGAAGCACCACTTTAGCTCATGGGGCCTCCTGCTGCCGCCGCGCCGCCAGAGCACGATTTCTGTTCTCATCCTTAAGCAAAGTTCTTAACCCGAGGTACTATTTCTGGGTTAGCGGAGTCTGTAACTTGAAGCGTATGTAACCCGAGTACCACTGTACTTTGCTCCGACAAAGGCTAGAAGTAAACAGAGGCCTTTTGAGCCACTGCCTGCCATCCACCTCTCCTAGGCTGTACTCACATGGCTTTCAGCACCACAGACAGCTCCAAGTGAGCCACTTGGCTCTTGCAAAGGAAAGAGGTGGCCTGAGGCCTTTTGAGCCTCTGTGGCATCCAGCGGGAAGGTAAACAGCGTTTTCGTGCGCTGCTCTGGTTCGCCAGAAGCGGCTTAGTCCTGCTGGCCACATGACCCGGAAGCTGTACTCCGGCTCCCTCGACCAGTAAAGCGTGATGAGCGCCGCAACGCCAGAGTCGTCTGCGACTGGACCTAACAGTCAGGGTCCCTTTATCTTTTACCTCTCTCCCTTTGTGAGAACTGCCATATTCCTCCAGACCAGTCTTCTGGACTCTCACCCAGACCTATGAGGTTGGTTGGGAGGCAGACAGTTCCTCAGGGCCTAGGAGCTGTCTGCAAGCGTCCTGGCTCTGGCCTCACGGGCCTTGGGGCTGTGGGATGTGGGGTCCAGAGGGCCTTCACCTGCCAGCCTCAGGCTTAATGAACCTTAGATCTCCAACATCAAACTCGGAGTCAGATATCTGTCCCGGCTCCTTAGCTGGCAACTCTGCAGACTCACTGCTAGACTCTGCAAAATCCCAGCTGTCGCACACAGATGATGTCATATCAAGGGACAAGAGTGGACGTCTTGACAGCACAAGCATTGTTGAGAGCCATGAGCATACTAGAAGCTTTTGTAGAGCTCGGGGAGTGTTACATGACCCGCCGTGGCTCACAGCTCTTATTCGGCTTCCGTATTTGGCTGGTTGGCTCCTCCCTCTTGCCACAGGGGGGCGCTAGTGCATAGTCCGCTACCTCCCTCTAACCACCACCACCAGTTTATCAGAGATGGCAGACTGGAGCCTGACCCCTACTCATGACTCCAAAATCATGGAAGGCCTGTGATTAGTCCTGTGGTATTTCCACATTGACACCCAAAATGCCATCATGGCGCATTCTGCACATCCTTAAAAAAGGTAAAGGTAAAGGGACCCCTGACAGTTAAGTCCAGTCATGAACAACTCTGGGGTTGTGGCACTCATCTCGCTTTATGGGCTGAGGGAGCCGGCGTTTGTCCACAGACAGTTTTTCCGGGTCATTTGGTGAAACCAGAGCAGCGCACAGAAACACCGTTTACCTTCCTGCTGGAGTGGTACCTATTTATCTACTTGCACTGGCGTCCTTTCGAACTGCTAGGTTGGCAGGCGCAGGGACCGAGCAACGGGAGCTCACCCCATCGCGGGGATTCGAACTGCCAACCTTTCGATCAGCGCCACCTGCGTCCCTTGCACATGCTTAGAGGCCCTCTTTTCCGGCCAATCCAGACAGCAGATGAGAATCCTGGCTGATGATGCAATAGGACCCCATTTGTGAAGTGAAGCAGGTCCCAAAAGAACTATCTCCCCGAGAGAGGGTGATTTGCAAAGGGGTGTTGTGGCGATCACACAGGGTCCCCCGGACGTTTGACGGTCTCTTGATCCCTGTGCCACCACTGTGCTCTCTTCCCCGCTGCCACCAACCCGTTTCTCTCGGGTACACACGGAGTCCAGACAGTTGTTAACATCAAACCAAATAAACAAGTTTATTTTATAAGCATTAACAAGTTTATGGTTTCAGATAATTTTTCTTGTCAGTTTCTTAACCTTAGTTTCTTTACCGGCCTACACCTTCCTAATACAGTGGTACCTCGCAAGACGAATGCCTCGTAAGACAAAAACGCGCAAGACGAAAGGGTTTTTCGTTTTTTGAGTTGCTTCGCAAGACGATTTTCCCTATGGGCTTGCTTCGCAAGGCGAAAATGTCTTGCGAGTTTGTTTCCTTTTTCTTAAAACCGTTAATACCCAGGGAATCCGCACTCCGCAAGACGAAAAAATCGCAAGACGAAACAACTCGCAGAACGAATTAATTTCGTCTTGCGAGGCACCACTGTACCTTCTGACTGATTATTGCAACTGTTTAACTGACTCCTCTTAACAGATTCTCTCACATCACACTAGCCCAACCCACAGACTTATCCTACCTCTGTTTTCTCTAACTCCAGACTGACTTCTTAAGTTACAACTCTAACTCTAACTCCTCCCCTTGGGTTCCTATTGGTTAGTCATTTTACCCTTAGTTAACCCTTTCCTTATGACCCAGTATGATGTCACACACCTAGGAGGGCAAACGCCACAAGGCAGCTAACGCACTCTTCCTCTGTGGTGGGGCAGGATCCTTTTGAGCCACTAAAACTCCAGGGCCTCTACTTGACGGAGGAGGAGAAGCAGCTTCTGAGCAAGGAAGGGGTCTTGCTGTGCTCCGACCTCCCCCTCACCAAGGTACGTGGCTGCAGAAGCCAGCAGAGACACTTCTCCCATCCCAGAAGGAACGGAGACCAGTCGAGATTAGCAGGGATTTCATCCAGTTTGATAGCTTTCCTTGGGTTATTTCTTAATTTTTTAAAAAATATGTGCATGTGGCTTTTTTCTCTTTTTAATGCTACATTAAGATTTCTTTAGCCACCAGGCACGGTCGCCAGTGGCGGATTTAAAGGTAAAGGGACCCCTGACCATTAGGTCCAGTCATGGCCGACTCTGGGGTTGCGGCGCTCATCTCGCTCTATAGGCCGAGGGAGCCAGCGTTCAGCTTCCGGGTCATGTGGCCAGCATGACTAAGCTGCTTCTGACAAACCAGAGCAGCGCACGGAAACGCCGTTTACCTTCCTGCCGGAGTGGTACCTATTTATCTACTTGCACTTTGAGGTGCTTTCGAACTGCTAGATTGGCAGGAGCAGGGACCGAGCAATGGGAGCTCACCCTGTCACGGGGATTCAAACCGCCAACCTTCTGATCAGCAAGTCCTAGGCTCTGTGGTTTAACCCACAGCGCCACCCATGTCCCAGTGGCGGATTTACATATAAGCTAAACAAGCTATAGCTTAGGGCCCTGCTCTCTTGGGGGCCCCCAAAAAAATTCAAAGGGGGGAAAAACCTGGATATGCATTTCCAAAATAAAAGATAAAAAACAAATAAAATAAAACCTACATACAGCAACGGTGTTTTGTGTTGGGTAGGCTCCCATGATGGAAATAACGGGCCCCTAGCCTGCTTCCTAAAATATCACTGGTAATTATTTCACTATTAATATACTTCTTCTTAATTGTATTTCACTATTAATATACAGTACTTCTTCTTAATTGTATGTCAGTTCAACAATTAGTTTGACAAAATACATATTTTGTTATGTGCAAATGGCTTTAGATACCTATTAGGTCCATAAATTACCATATAGCATATATTCAACACAAAAAACAGTGACAATTTGTTGTTGACAAAGGACAGCTGGACATATATAGGGCCCCATTACCTTCAGTAGCTTAGGGCCTCATCAAACCTATATCCAGCCCTGACTGTGGCCCATTGGGACTGGGGAGTGGAAGGCATGGAGACTATCAGGAGGCGGGGCTAGAATAAATGAGAGGCGGAGCCAAGCAATGCAAGTCTTGTCCCCATCCTCCTCCCTGTCGAGTTCTCCCCAAAGTGTCTAAATAGTAATAGTAGTAATCATAATTTATTATTTGTACCCCGCCCATCTGGCTGGGTTTCCCCAGCCACTCTGGGCGGCTTCCAACAAAGATTAAAATGTCACACATTAAAAACTTCCCTGAACAGGGCTGCCTTCAGATGTATTCTAAATGTCAGGTAGTTGTTTATCTCTTTGACATCTGATTGGAGGGCGTTCCACAGGGCGGGTGCCACTACCGAGAAGGCCCTCTGCCTGGTTCCCTGTAGCTTTGCTTCTCACAGGGAGGGAACTCCCAGAAGGCCCTCGATGCTGGACCTCGGTGTCCGGGCAGAATGATGGGGGTGGAGACGCTCCTCCAGGTATACTGGGCCAAGGCCGTTTAGGGCTTTAAAGGTCAACACCAACACTTTGAATTATGTTCGGAAAGCGCGAAAACCACAAAAACTGATCTCAGAGGCGCACTAGGAATCAGGCAAAGCTATACCCCAAAATCTATTTACAGTGGTACCTCGGGTTAAGTACTTAATTTGTTCCAGAGGTCCGTAACCTGAAGCACCACTTTAGCTAATGGGGCCTCCTGCTGCCGCCGCACCACCGGAGCACGATTTCTGTTCTCATCCTGAAGCAAAGTTCTTAACCGGAAGCACTATTTCTGGGTTAGCAGAGTCTGTAACCTGAAGCGCATGTAACCTGAAGCATATGTAACCTGAGGTACCACTGTACTTATAGCATTTATGTCCCACCTTTTCCCTTCAAGGAGCTCTGTACCTGGTTCTCCCCCCTCCTCATTATATTTCCACAACAACCCTGAGAGGTAGGTTAGGCCAAGGGGCAGTAACTAGGCCCAAGCCAACTTCATGGCCAAGTGGGATTTGAACCCTGGACTTTCCCAGGTCCAAGTCAGACATGCTAACTGCTACGACACCCTGGCTCACCCAGTCACCCCACTCATGTTCACCCAGCAGTGACTTTCAGGTGTAGTTTGTGGACATGTAGATAGATTATTGAAAGATAAAAAGTAATGTGTATACAATTGTAAGTGCAAAATAAGACGTGAAAAGGGGAGGGTAAAGGAAAAGGGAAAGAGAAATAACACCCATACAAAACAAAAACAGAACCATCGATATTAAATGTTTGTTATTCTAGTTAACCTACATTTAACCTAGGACTCAGCTACATTAGTCAAAAAACAGCATTTTGAACGCATTATAAAAATGCAACACCAGATGGCGCTGGAGAGTAAAAAAATTGCAATTTTCCATAGCATTTTTTTACTTTCGTTATAACATCTAATTTCTGACTTACGGTATTTATAGTGGGCGGTTTTCCTGTGTATAGATCCAACCTTAATACAATGTTTATAGAAATGGATTCCAAATATCATTAAATTTGTTCGTGACAAGTCTATGTGTATACTATGTGCAATATGTTCATGTGCTGTGAGTTTTTACATACCTTCTATCCAATCGTTGAAGGGAACTGCAGTTTTATTTCTCCATCAATACCTGTCTTTTTGGCCATAGTATAGGCGCAGAGAGACCATTCATATTGTCCCTTCGTTAGGTTGTACGTATTGGGTATATAATTCCAAAGCATATTCTCCTCAGCAAATAGTTTGGGGATTTCTGAACTATATTCTGTGAGCTTCAAGCTCGCCCCAAAGATCTGTGTGCACCTAAAAGGTTCTCTCGCCCCTCAACTTCTTCAACAGGCTGAGGAACGGATCCTGAAGAAGGTGCGGAGGAAAATCCGGAACAAGCAGTCGGCGCAGGACAGCCGACGTCGCAAAAAAGAATATATTGATGGGCTGGAGAGCCGGTGAGAGTGGGGTCTGTGGCGTGGGGACCCCAGTCCATTTTGCATCCCAGATTCCCCTTCCTGTATTCCCAGCCACAAGGCCCAGGGTAGAAATTCAAGCCAGTGTGAATTTAAAGGTGGACATACCTAATTTGGTATGGGACGCGGGTGGCGCTGTGGGTTAAACCACAGAGCCTAGGACTTGCCGATCAGAAGGTCGGCGGTTCGAATCCCGGCGACGGGTTGAGCTCCCGTTGTTCGGTCCCTGTTCCTGCCAATCTAGCAGTTCAAAAGCACCTCAAAGTGCAAGTACAGTGGTGCCTCGCAAGACGAAATTAATTCGTTCCGCAAGTCTTTTCGTCTTGCGAGTTTTTCGTCTTACGAAGCACGGTTTCCCATAGGAATGCATTGAAAATCAATCAATGCGTTCCTATGGAAACCGCCTTCAGACCAGGTCCGGGGACAGTCTGTCCCCCGACCTCTTCTGAAGGCCGGCGGGGGGGCGAAAGTCTTTGTCCACCCTGCCTGCCTTCCCGGGGGCTTTTAAATCGCCCCGGGACAGCGGAGAATTCATCCGCTGTCCCAGGGCGATTTTAAAATGCTCCCGGACGGCTTTTGAAGGCAGGCGGGGGGGAGCAAAGACTTTTGCCCCCCGCCCGCCTTCAGAAGAGGTCCAGAGGGCTCTCCAAGCTGCGGATAGCAGCCTGCTGCCCCGCGCGAGGGGCGCTCTTAAGCAGAGCGCCCCTCACGCGGGGCAGACATTCGCAGCTTGGGGAGCCCTGCAGGACCTTCCCCTCTGTTCCCGGACCTGTCCTGAAGGCTTGCGGTGGGAGGAGGGCTTCCTCCCCACCGCCAACATTCAGAATGCTGTTCTGAATGTTGGCGGTGGGGAGGAAAAACCCTCCTCCCACCGCAAGCCCCGGGAACAGAGGAGAAGCCCTTCGCGCCTTGTCCTCTGTTCCCGGACCTCCCACCACAAGCCTTAGGACAGGTCCGGGAACAGAGGAGAAGGCGCGCTGTGCTTCCCCGCTGTCCCCGGAGATTTCCCTATGGGCTTTCGTCTTGCGAAGCAAGCCCATAGGGAAGTTCGTCTTGCGAAGCCGCTAAAAAATCGGAAAACCCTTTCATCTTGCGGGTTTTTCGTTTAGCGAGGCATTCGTCTTGCGGGGCACCACTGTAGATAAATAGGTACCGCTCCAGCGGGAAGGTAAACGGCATTCCTGTGAGCTGCTCTGGTTTGCCAGAAGCGGCTTAGTCATGCTGGCCACATGACCCGGAAGCTGTCTGCGGACAAACGCCGGCTCCCTCGGCCAATAAAGCGAGATGAGCGCCGCAACCCCAGAGTCGGTCACGACTGGACCTAATGGTCAGGGGTCCCTTTACCTTTTATACCTAATTTGCACTTAACAATGCATGAACCGACCCCAGAACTGGCCCTACTAAACATCTTCCAAGACAATAATGCCAACTCACAACACAAAGAGCTCATAACCCACCTACTCTCTCAGCAGCCAGAAGCATCATAGCCAGGCACTGGAGAGACCTGTCAGGAGTAAGCATAGACCAATGGTATCAAATAATATAAGGGACACAGGTGGCGCTGTGGGTTAAACCACAGAGCCTAGAACTTGCCGATCAGAAGGTTGGCGGTTCAAATCCCTGCGACAGGGTGAGCTCCCGTTGCTCGGTCCCTGCTCCTGCCAACCTAGCAGTTTGAAAGCACGTCAAAGTGCAAGTAGATAAATAGGTACCACTCCGGCGGGAAAGTAAACGGCGTTTCCGTGCGCTGCTCTGGTTCACCAAAAGCGGCTTAGTCATGCTGGCCACATGATCCAGAAGCTGTACGCCGGCTCCTTCGGCCAATAAAGCGAGATGAGCGCCGCAACCCCAGAGTCGGCCACGACTGGACCTAATGGTCAGGGATCCCTTTACCTTTACCTATCAAATAGTATGGGAGATAGCCTTATTAGAAAAACTAACCAACAAACTGAAACTGACACGGGGACAAATAGAGGAAGACGCCTTCACCCTGGTATGGTTCCCCTTTATCACATACACAGCCCAAGAAGACAACAACAAGAACCCGCCAACAGCATACGAATCAATCTGGCTAACCTGATCCAAAAACACGCACAGACCCCACTCACACATCAAAACAAAATTTACCACAGCTAGTCAAAGACAGCCAACCACAACCGAGGCCATGGGTAGGCAAACTAAGGCCCGGGGGCTGGATCCTGCCCAATCACCTTCTAAATCTGGCCTGCGGGCGATCCAGGAATCAGCGTGTTTTTACATGAGTACACTGTGCGCTTTTATTTAAAAAGCATCTCTGGGTTATTTGTGGGGCATAGGTATTCATTCATATATATTTTTTCCAAAATATATTTTGCGCCCCCCCCCCAAGGTCTGAGGGACAGTGGACCGGCCCCCTGCTAAAAAAGTTTGCTGACCCCTGTTCTGGGCCAAACCCAACCTCACTCACCACCAAAGGAATACATTGGTACCTCGGGTTAAGTATTTAATTCGTTCCAGAGGTCCGTTCTTAACCTGAAACTGTTCTTAACCTGAAGCACCACTTTAGCTAATGGGGCCTCCTGCTGCTGCCGTGCCACCACTGCACGATTTCTGTTCTCATCCTGAAGCAAAGTTCTTAACCTGAAGCACTATTTCTGGGTTAGCGGAGTCTGTAACCTGAAGCGTATGTAACCCGAGGTACCACTGTACAAGTAAATAGTAAAGAGAACCCGCACAAGCTATGCTGACACAAAACCCCACACGTACACTAAGTAAAATAGAAACATTGCCACCTGACACCACCCCCACTCACCATTCCCCCTCCACCTCTTCCCCCCTTTTCTTCCTAATGTAACTCTAATGTCTCAACAAATGAAACTGATCTGTAGAAAATGTAACTTGGAAAAAGAGACATTGCACATACTTTTGTAAACCAAGAAATCTTTAATAAAAATATATATTTAAAATAACAAATAAACCGTGTATGAACCGGAACACAGCCTTCCTTCGGAATTCACAGTTCTCCAAAGACTGCAGTACGGTTTTCCAGCCAGGTTAACAAAAAGGCATATACTAGCAGAATATCTGCCTATAAAGACAGCCGGCCCTACCCTGAGACAGAGTGAGGCCATGGCCTCAGGCAGCTAATTTTGGGTGACATGGTAGGGCATCAAATCCTTCATCCTCTCCATCCCGTCTTTACATCTCTGCAAATGCATTTAACATGTGATCCCTGATAGGCTGGGACATACGTCTAGGTCAGGGGTAATGGGACTTGTGGTTCTGCAGAGATTGCTGGACCCCAGCTCCCATTATCCCTGGCCATTGGCCATGTTTTGCTGAGGCTTGTGGAAGGTGGAGTTCAACAGCGTCGGGAGAATCTTCTCCACCATGAAAGGTGCCTATTGGCTAGCATCTGTTGCGTCACCAACTCACCTCTCTTTGCAATCTGTGGCACAGTTTCCCAGTGTGTGCAGGCTGATTGGTTGTGTGTTTTTTACAAAAAGATGATAAAATACAAATGTACAGGTGAGGAAATGTAACCGCTTTCCCTCTTGTTCCTTCCTCGGTAGGGTGGCAGCTTGCTCTGTGCAGAACCAGGAACTGAGGAAGAAAGTGCAGGAACTAGAGACCCACAACATGTAAGTCTGCCACTGCCCCGCTGAAAGCAAGGTCCTTCCTTTTGTTACCAGCAGGCAAGAGGATAGTGTCCATTGGGAAAGCTTCACTTGAAATTTAATTGCCAGAAGACCAGTAAATCACACCAGGATCACATTCACCCGGAGCTATGCCAGCTGCACTGGCTCCCGGTGGAGTGCAGGATCAGGTTTAAGGTGCTGGTTTTAACCTTGAAAACCCTATATGGCCTAGGCCTCCGTACTTACGGGACTACCTCGCCTGGTATGTCCCACAGAGGCCCTTACGGACTTAAAATAAAAACATCTTGGAGATCCTAGGCCACAGAGAGGTTAAAGGTAAAGGGTAAAGGGACCCCTGACCATTAGGTCCAGTCGTGACCGACTCTGGGGTTGCGGCGCTCATCTCGCTTTATTGGCCGAGGGAGCCAGCATACAGCTTCCGGGTCATGTGGCCAGCATGACTAAGCCGCTTCTGGCAAACCAGAGCAGCGCACGGAAACACCATTTACCTTCCCACCAGAGTGGTACCTATTTATCTACTTGCACTTTGACGTGCTTTCAAACTGCTAGGTGGGCAGGAGCAGGGACTGAGCAACGGGAGCTCACCCCGTCGCGGGGATTCAAACCGCCGACCTTCTGATCGGCAAGTCCTAGGCTCTGTGGTTTAACCCACAGCACCACTCGTGTCCCTACAGGGAGGTTAGGCTGGCCTCAAGCAGAGCCAGGGCTTTTTCGGCTGTGGCCCCGATTTGGTGGAACGCTCTGTCACAAGAGACTAGGGCCCTGCGGGACTTGACATCTTTCTGTAGGGCCTGCAAGATGGAGCTGTTCCACCAGGCCTTTGGCCAAGGCACAGTCTGACCCGCTCTCTCCTTCTGTAATCCTCATAGAACTCTAGCCCAATGGTTACCATTAATTTGATTCTGAATTGATTTTAGAATATATTTTAATTAATTGACAATGATTTTATTTAAATTGTGCCATTTTTACTGTTGTTAGCTGCTCTGAGCCCGGCTTTGGCCGGGGAGAGTATAAATAAATAAATTATTATTATTATTATTATTATTATTATTATTATTATTATTTCCATTTATAAAAGGCGCAAAGCATCATAACAATAGCCGACCAAATTGGCATTTTATATCTGAGTTTGTGAACGCTTTTCACAAGCCAAGGGCCACATTTCCGTATGCACAACCTTCCAGGGGCCACATGCCAGTTTTTGGGGTGCCAGAGGCAAACGTAGGCAAGGAAATGTGAATGTTAGTCAGCTGGTTGATATACACGCCGGCACACACAGCTCTGTCCTCCAGGCAAGTAAGTTAAGGTTACCAGATTTTTTTTCAATGAATCCGGGGACGCTTTTCAACTTCATACTAAATAGATGGATTTTGTCAGGGGACTGATTTGTAAATCCGGGGACTGTCCCCCGGGAAACGCGGAGGTCTGGTAACCTTAAAGGGGCATTGTCAGAATTCAAGGATAGCAAAAACGCTGCTGGGGAAAAAGGGGTTGACTGCCCCTAGATGGAAAGGTTCCATTTACCCAGCAGCAATAGACAATGTTGTTGTTGTTGTTTAGTCGTTTCCAACTCTTCGTGACTCCATGGACCAGAGCATGCCAGGCCCTCCTGTCTTCCACTTCCTCCCGCAGTTTGGTCAAACTCATGTTAGTAGCTTCGAGAACACTGTCCCACCATCTCGTCCTCTGTCCTCCTCTTCTCCTTCTGCCCTCCATCTTTCCCAACATCAGGGTCTTTTCCAGGGAGTCTTCTCCTCTCATGAGGTGGCCAAAGTATTGGAGCCTCAGCTTCAGGATCTGTCCTTCCAGTGAGCACTCAGGGCTGATTTCCTTAAGAATGGAGAGGTTTGATCTTCTTGCAGTCCATGGGACTGTCAAGAGTCTCCTCCAGCACCACTATTATAGCACAATAAGGACTGAACAGGCCAACGATACAGAAAATTCTGATTGTTCAGGTGAGGGAATGGCAATCTGGGATGGGATGCAGTCAGACTGGAATGGAATATCCTGGAAAACAGCATGGCAACACCGTAATTCAAAAGCATCCATTCTTTGGCAATCAGTCTTTATGGTCCAGCTCTCACTTCCATACATCACTACTGGGAAAACCATAGCTTGAACTATACGGACCTTTGTCGGCAAGGTGAGCAATAGACAATAGACCTATCTATTCTGCAATGATTTCACACACAGCATGTGGCAAACATTCTGGCTCCAGATCTGGACATGGGAAACTCAAACATATTTCCTCTTACAGGTCCCTGCTGGGTCAGCTTCAGAAGCTACAAGGACTCATTAAACAGACCTCCACAAAGGCAGCCCAGACCAGCACTTGCCTCGTGGTAAATTGGGGGGGGGGGAGAGAGAGAGCAAAGTGGGGGTGGTCATGAGTGGCGATAAGACTCAACACCGGCAAAATCATTTTTCAAAAGAGAACTCCCGTTGGTGTGCAGATGTGGAGTGATGAATCTTGGAGGGGGTGTCAAAAATTCGGTGGTGGGGAGAGAGAATACAGGGGTGGGAGGCCCTTTTCAGCGTTCCCCCTCCCTGGGAATTCCTAGAGTGGTTTAAAAAGGGGGTGGGAACCAACCCCTCTTCTTCCCAGGGAACTCTGAGAATTGTAGCTCTAGGAGGGGAATGGAGTGTCTCCTTAACAGCTCTCAGCCCCCTTAACGAAATGACAGCTCCCAGAATCCTTTGGGGGAAGCCATGACTGGTCAAGGTGGCTTTATAAAGGCATGGTTTGGTTTGAATGTGGCTTTGATGGGACAGGGTCCCTAAGGCCTGTCTTGTATTTACATGTATGGACGGTTCTTCATTATAAATTGGTTTTAGTGTTTGTATTGTGTCTGGGAGTCTGTTATGTACTGAGTTGAATAGGATCCAAAATGCAGCAGTCTGATTGGTCCTAGAATAATAGGATCCAGAATGCAGCCGTCTGATTGGTCCTAGAACAATAGGATCCAGAGTGCAGCAGTCTGATTGGTCCACAGGAGCCACCCAATCCAGCTCCAGGTGGAAGTGAATCCGCAGCCTGATTGGCCTACAGGAGAATCTCAGAATTAGCCAATCACATGGGGCCCATTGTGTAAATAATGTATATAAAGCAGACATTCTGGGGCAACTTCCATTCCTCCTCAACACTACAAGCTGAATAAAGAGCATGAAATCCACTCTCGACTCCGAGTATATTTCAGAGTCGCTTCGGGTCACTTTGGCGAGGGAAGCAAGTAATCGATATAAATGAATTTGATGGCGACTATCACTCAGTTTACCCTCCAGATGCACTCCATGTCCCAGCAGCAACAGCTCCCAGCATGGGCAGTGGTGAGGCATGATGGGAGCTGTAGTCCAATAACACCCTGGAAGGCCAAAGGCTACGTATCCCTGCTTTTACACCCATGTGGTTTCTTCAGCGCTTAAATCAACCCTCTCTCCTCCTGCTTCCAGATCATCATCTTCTCCCTTGGACTTCTCATCCTGCCCAGCTGCAGCTCCTTCTTTGGGGGGACCCAGGTTAGCCGGGTTGACTACAAGCCGTCTGGAGGTAATCATTGGGGGGGGGGCAAAGTGGGATGGGGTGTCAGAGAGAGGAAGAACACGTGTGTGTGTGTGTGTGTGTGTGTGTGTGTGTGTGTGTGTGTGTGTAGAGAGAGAGGACAGAGATGATCTTTAGGGTCTCTTCCAACTCTACAATTCTATGATTCTGTGGTGTCTCTGATAAGATAGGTCAGGGGTCAGCAACCTTTTTCAGCAGGGGGCCGGTCCACTGTCTCTCAGACCTTGTGGGGGGTTGGACTATATTTTTTTTGGGGGGGGGAGGAATGAACAAATTCCTATCCCCACAAATAACCCAAAGATGCATTTTAAATAAAAGCACACATTCTACTCATGTAAAAACATGCTGATTCCCGGACCGTCCGCGGGCCAGATTTAGAAGGCCTTAGTTTGCCTACCCACGAGATAGGGTAAAAAGGTAAAGGACAGGATGGTTAAGTCCAGTCAAAGGCGACTATGGGGTTGTGGCGCTCATCTCACTTTCAGGCTGAGGGAGCCGGCGTTTGTCCACAGACAGCTTTCTGGGTCATGTGGCCAGCATGACTAAACCGCTTCTGGTGTAACGGGACACTGTGACGGAAACCAGAGTGCACAGAAATGCCGTTTACCTTCCCGCCACAGTGGTACCTATTTATCTACTTGCACTGGCATGTTTTAGAATTGCTAGGTTGGCAGGAGCTAGGACAGAGCAACGGGAGCTCACCCCATTGGGGGGATTCGAACCGCCAATCTTCCGATCGGCAAGCCCAAGAGGCTCAGTGGTTTAGACCACAGCGCCACCCAGGTCCCCTAACCAACTTTTCCATCTCCTTTAGTGATTTCCCGACACATCTTGACTAAGGGCAGCCTTTCTGGTCCGGACGAGTCTCCCGCCACCCGCAGCCCAGAATCGTCGCGCGTTCAAATGGAAGAACCCCGAGAGGACGCCGGCGACGGGGACCCAGCGGCCGCTGGTAACCCTGACACCGCCAGGGAGACCGTGATCACCAACACGTCTGATCCAGGGTCACCGAGCGATGTCAAGGAAACTAATTCTAGGAGGCCCAAGTCAGAGAAAGACCCTACAAAGCAAATGCACGCAGACGAGATGTAGCAAAGACTGGGGATTTGCTCTGCCAGGCAAAAGACACAGCAGGGCGTCCAAGAATCCATCTTGGTGCTGTTCCTCCTTTTCTGGGGGCACACGATCCAGCCGGGATCCTGTCTGGGATGGCACAAGCAGCCTAAGATCTCTAGCGGAGAGAACAGATTTTGAGGAAGCTCCCTGGCTGTCCTAGGGAGGCTAGAATTAGGGGCTTTTTATGCCAGTTTTGGGACGCAGGTGGCGCTGTGGGTTAAAGCCTCAGCGCCTAGGACTTGCCGATCGAAAGGTTGGCGGTTCGAATCCCTGCGGCGGGGTGCGCTCCCGCTGCTCGGTCCCAGCGCCTGCCAACCTAGCAGTTCGAATGCACCTCCGGGTGCAAGTAGATAAATAGGGACCGCTTACCAGCGGGAAGGTAAACGGCGTTTCCGTGTGCGGCTCTGGCTCGCCAGAGCAGCGATGTCACGCTGGTCACGTGACCCGGAAGTGTCTCCAGACAGCGCTGGCCCCTGGCCTCTTAAGTGAGATGGGCGCACAACCCCAGAGTCTGTCAAGACTGGCCCGTACGGGCAGGGGTACCTTTACCTTTATGCCAGTTTTGGCTGAGCCCCCGGGATGTATGGGGAAGCAATCAAGGAGAGCCACAGAGCATGCACAAAGTGGATTCCCGCTCGCCTCTTGTTGCCAAGTTAAATGCAACAAGCACAGGATCAGAGAAGTTGCCTCTTGGAGTTTAGGAGCACCTTCGAGCCCCAGCACCTATCCCTCTCTCTCTTTCTTAAAAAACTGGAGATTTGGAGCTTGACGTTTTAGGAAGGACAGGGCTGGATGAAGAGAGCGCTGTGTTCTGCTGTTGGTTCTGCTATGTTCTTGTGCCTTTAAACTGGGGATAGGGTGCTGTTTTCGGCCAAAGGGAGACACAGTGCCTTGTGAGGAACCCTTTGGGGGCTGCATGGTGGGTGCAATGGGAGTCAAGAATCGGTGCAGTGAAGCAATGGATGTGACTCTTAGCTTTGTATAGTAGCCATGCATGCAAAGAACCCCCATTCCAGGCAAACCAGAGGGCTTTCATTGCTGCTTGATGGTTTGGTTGGCCACTGTGAGAACAGGATGCTGGACTTAGATGGGCCTTTGGCAAGATCTAGTGGGGCTCTTCTCATGTTCTTATGTTATGATCTTAAGCAGGGGTCAGCAAACTTTTTCAGCAGGGAGCTGGTCCACTGCCCCTCAGACCTTGTGAGGGGCTAGACCAGTGTTTCCCAACTTGGGCCTCCAGCTGTTTTTGAATCATCCCTGACTAGCAAGACCAGTGGCAAGGGATGATAGGAATTGTAGTCCAAAAACAGCTGGAGGCCCAATGTTGGGAAACACTGGGCTAGACTATATTTTGAAAAGAAAAAAAAAGAACGCATTCCTATGCCCCACAAATAACCCAGAGGTGCAATTTAAATAAAAGCACACATTCTACTCATGTAAAAACACGCTGATTCCTGGACCATTATATATCGAAATTGATATCAATAGATATAACAAATTTATAGATTTTCCAATAAAAACAGCGAATCAACATATCCAAATCATAATCTAATTGGGGGGGCCGGACTATATTTTGAACAGGGGAAAATGAACGCATTCCTATGCCCCACAAATAACCCAGAGATGCATTTTAAATAAAAGGACACATTCTACTCATGTAAAAACACACTGATTCCTGGACCATCCGCAGGCCGGATTTAGAAGGCTATTGGGCCGGATCCACCCCCGGGCCTTAGTTTGCCTACCCATGTTCTTACGCAGGGGTCGGCAAACTTTTTCAGCAGGGGGCCAGTCCACTGTCCCTCAGACCTTGTGGGGGGGCTGGACTATATATATATATATATATATATATGCAGGTTTTGGTGTCCTCGGGTGTCTTCCCGTGTAAAAGTTGGGGTGTCTAGGCGACGTTTCGACGAGGTCTCACTCGTCATCTTCAGGCTGGTGCTTTCGGCTTCTTGTTACTGGAACAGAGCGGGATCTCAATGTTTGAGTTCCTATAAATACTGTAGAGGGGGTGTGGTGTCTAGCCTCCAATGTTCTGGGCAGAGAGGAAGTTCCCAGGCTAGTGTGCCTTTTCTTCTTTTGTTCCTTAATTACTTGAGAGATACCTTGAGTGATTTCTTGAGTGATATCCTGAGTACCACTTAGGTGGGTCATTAGGTGTGGATTAGTTGCTAAAGTCTTTGTGTCTTGACCTCTTGAACTTTGTGAAGAGTTTTCCTGAGAAGATGGCTGTATTGCACTTAGTTGTGCTTTGGCTTGGCTTCGTGTATAGGGGCGAGCTGTGGTTTTGTGGCTTGTGTCAGCCAGATCTGTGTAGGGATTGCAGGGGGGTGCAGCATCCGGAGGTGCCACCATGGATTGGCTACTGGATGGTGTCAGTAATTCATCTGTGGAGAGGGTCTGGGTTTGGGTCTGGTGTGGTTGATTGGTGTTGGCGTTCTGTGTGCCTCTGGATCTGGTGTCAGTTTTTGTGGGGAGGGCTAATTTCCAGATGTCTGGCAAGCGGGATGTGTCGTCACGCTTGTTCATGTTGTGAGGGTGTTTCTCTATCTCGATGGCTTCCATGATTATTCTCTTGTGGTGATGTTCCGTGTTAAAGAGCAATTTGGAATCTGCAAAATTAATTTCGTGTCCTGTTTCTTTCATGTGTTGGAAAAGAGAGGAAGTTTTTTCTTCTTTTTTGACGGCATTCTTGTGTTCTGCGATACGTGCATTTATTCGTCTGTTTGTTTGTCCAATGTACGTGGCTGGGCAGACTTTGCAGGGTATTTCATAGATCCCTTGGTTTTCCAACTGGATTTTATCCTTGGGGTTTCTGAGGATATTGGCTATTTTTTGGTTGGTGCAAAAGGCTGTTTTGATATTGTGTTTATGGAGGATTTTGCTAATTTTATTTTTTAGAAACACCCTCACAACATGAACAAGCGTGACGACACATCCCGCTTGCCAGACATCTGGAAATTAGCCCTCCCCACAAAAACTGACACCAGATCCAGAGGCACACAGAACGCCAACACCAATCAACCACACCAGACCCAAACCCAGACCCTCTCCACAGATGAATTACTGACACCATCCAGTAGCCAATCCATGGTGGCACCTCCGGATGCTGCACCCCCCTGCAATCCCTACACAGATCTGGCTGACACAAGCCACAAAACCACAGCTCGCCCCTATACACGAAGCCAAGCCAAAGCACAACTAAGTGCAATACAGCCATCTTCTCAGGAAAACTCTTCACAAAGTTCAAGAGGTCAAGACACAAAGACTTTAGCAACTAATCCACACCTAATGACCCACCTAAGTGGTACTCAGGATATCACTCAAGAAATCACTCAAGGTATCTCTCAAGTAATTAAGGAACAAAAGAAGAAAAGGCAC
Source organism: Podarcis gaigeae (assembly GCF_964106915.1). Lineage (NCBI taxonomy): Eukaryota > Metazoa > Chordata > Lepidosauria > Squamata > Lacertidae > Podarcis > Podarcis gaigeae. Next base: position 8,526,886 of record NC_139693.1, read on the forward strand.
ACTAGCCTGGGAACTTCCTCTCTGCCCAGAACATTGGAGGCTAGACACCACACCCCCTCTACAGTATTTATAGGAACTCAAACATTGAGATCCCGCTCTGTTCCAGTAACAAGAAGCCGAAAGCACCAGCCTGAAGATGACGAGTGAGACCTCGTCGAAACGTCGCCTAGACACCCCAACTTTTACACGGGAAGACACCCGAGGACACCAAAACCTGCATTCCTGTACCCGTGAAAATCTACGAAAGCATATATATATATATATATGTGTGTGTGTGTGTGTGTGTGTGTGTGTGTGTGTATTTTTTAAAAAATCATTTTTATTGATTTTCCAATAAAAACAGCCAATCAACATATCCGAATCATAATCCAATTGGTGGGCCGGACTATATTTTGAAGAGGAGGGAAATGAACGTATTCCTATGCTCCACAAATAACTCAGAGGTGCATTTTAAATAAAAGCACACATTCTACTCATGTAAAAACACGCTGATTCCCGGACCATCTGCGGGCTAGATTTAGAAGGCGATTGGGCCGGATCTGGGCCCTGGGCCTTAGGTTGCCTACCCATGTTCTTAAGACTACCCAGACAACTTAGCATTAAGGTGGTTGGGGGGGGGTTGGGGGGGGAGAGAACAGGGTGGATGAAAGAGGATGGCAGACAAAGCCTGCCTCAAAGATGAAGTCATATCCCAGGAGAATATTGCGGAAGGCACTCAAAAGGACATGGCAAGACGAACGAGAGGCAATCTCTGTTTTTTAGGCAGCAGCAGGGGAATGGGAGCACAGAAGGTCTGGTTTACAGAACCATCTCCCTCTCTTGAAATGAGCTCATCTCTTTCCAGTGAGCCAAACGCAGATTACTGAACCATTCAGGGAGCCCTCGCCAATTTCTGATGCTCAGGCCTTGGCCCCGGAGGACAAATCATAGAATCATAGAGTTGGAAGGGACCCTGAGGGTCATCTAGTCCAACCCCCAGCAGTGCAGGAATCTCAGCTAAAGCATTCATTGCAGATGGCCATCCAACCTCTGCTTAAAAACCTCCAAGGAAGGAGACTCCGCAACCTCCCGAGGGAGATCCTTCCACTGTCGAACTGCCATTACTGTCAGAAAGTTCTTCCTGATGTTGTCAGGAGTCCAGGTTCTCAGCTTGATAACACAGTAAGCATAGCTAATTAAAAAGGAGGATTTATTGCAAAAACAAACAGATAGCTCTGGATGGCTCTAACAAAGCATCCGGCATCATCACTCAAGATGACCCTTCTGAAGACTCCTTCCGGCGTCTCCAGCAGATACTGAACTTACGACCCTTACATCTCTTGTTTTGCTTCCTGTCTAACAACCCTCCCATTCGCCGACTCCTCGGACTTACTAGGTCAGCTCCAACTTCTTCCAGTTCTGAGAGGCTGTGTCACGGTCCGGTTCGCGGGTGATCAAAGTCCCGGCAGGAGATGTCGGGACCGTGGGCAAGATGGCGGTGATGTAGCATGAACGGGGGTCCAGAAGCCAGGAGTCAGGAAGCCAAGAGTCTGGGGGTCAGAGAGCAAGGAGGCAGAAAGTCAGGGGTCCGAGGATCAAGAAGCAGGGAGTCAAGAAGGCAAGGTTCAAGGATCAGGAAGCAAGAAGCCAAACGCAGCAAGGCAGGAAGTGTGTTGCTGTGGCAAAGAGCCAAAGGGAAAATGCTGACCTTATATCCCTTCCTGGCTCTTGCCACCAGGTGCTGTGAGTTACCAATCGGCCTCACCTGTGCGGCCGTGCCTTGCCTCTCCAGAACAAACTTAGGAAGGCCCCAGTCCTGTGAAGTCCTATTGGTCACAGGGCCTGGCTCCTACACACACACCTAACAGGCTGTCTCTGAGTTTATTTGCGCCTGATTGTGCTTCCGGCAAGCGTTGGCTGTGTTCTAGCCTGCTCTCAGCTATTGCCTTCTCCGTCAGGGTCAGAAAGTGCCAAGGTCTGCAGCTGCCAGCTCTCCCCTGTCTGACTAACATCAAAGCCTCTCTGTTCCTGGCTGCTTTCTGCTATTGGCTGCAAACCTTCACTGGGAGCTGGCTCATTCCTGACAGCCGGAATCTCCTTTCTTGCAACTTGAAGCCACTGGTTCGAGTCCTACCCTTTGGAGCAGGAGAAAACAAGCTTATTTCCTCTTCCATGGGGCAGTCCTTGAGATTTGAAGATGGCTATCTTATCTCCTCTCAGTCTCCTCTTTTCCAGGCTAAAGATGCACAGCTCCCTCCAGGGCTGATCTTTCTGGCCCACAGTCCTCATTCATTCCCACCTTTTCCCAGAACTATCCTCCCCTTCTCCACCCACCTTCCTTCGTACCCTCCTTGTTTTTGCCTGGCTGGGGAGATCAGAACTGAAATAAATCGCTGCTGGATGAGGCCAGCATCCTGTTCTCTCAGTGGCCACTCAGGTGCCCCAAAGGGAATCAGGATTCGAACCCAAGACCCCTCTCTCCTCCTGCGGTTTCCAGCAACTGGTATTCAGAAGCATTACTGCCTCTCACCATGGAGGCAGGTCAGAGCCATTGTGGCTAGTGGTCATTCTTAACCTTTTCCACAAATTTGTCCAATAGTCCTCCACAGCCATCCAAGTTGGTGGCAAGGAGTTCCGTACCTTAACTATGGGGCTGTGTGAAGAAGGACTTTCTATTATCCGTCCTGAATCTCAGAGATGGGTGTGAGTTGTCTGTATAAACTAGCTGGGTTCAAGTGGATCAGAGATCCAATGCTGAGGAAATAGAAACACGAGCTTCTCTTATGATCCGATCCGATAATCTTTATTGTCATTGTCCCATACAGAACAACGAAATTGAATTAATCTACATCAGACATTCAAAAACCCACAAGCCTGCTATCCCAGCTTGGTTAGCCCCTAAAAACTCTGATACCCCATAATAGAATACAATACGCTCGCATAAAGACTACCTTACACTGCATTTAAAACCAAACTCACATTTGGATAGAAACTGTTTCTCAGGCGGCTAGTCCTAGTCTTTATAATCCTGTACCTTCTTCCAGAAGGCAGAAGCTGAAAGAGGTCATTTCCGGGGTGTGCGCTATCCTGCACTATCTCTGCAGGTTTCTTATGGTACCTGGAAGCGTAGATTTGATCCAAGGGGGGAAGAGTGCACCCAATTATTCTCTCCGCAGTCTTTACAACCCTGGGCAGCATTGTTTTTCCCCCTGACCTTGAAGCTCCCAAACCACACACAGAGACCATAAGTTAATACACTCTCCACAGTACAATGGGAAAATGCCATCAATAGGTCCTTTGAGAGATTATTTTTCCAGAGGATTCTCAAAAAATATAACCTCTGCTGTGCTCTCTTTGTCAGGTTTTTGCTGTTTTCTCCCCAGGCGAGAAGACTGATCGACACCGGCTTATTGTAATGTGTGGCTCCTCCCACTTCTGCCCCCCGCCCCGCCCACTGAGGGATGTGGCTCTCGAGAAAGTTGTCCAGGAGGAAATGTAGTCCGCCCCCTGCCCCACCCCCCGGCTGAAAAAGCATCTTATCCATTTTTAGACACACACAACAATCCAAAGCAGCACTGGGTTCTCCTTGCAAGGAACTCTCTCGTACTCCTGAATCGAGGAGGGTGGGCCTTCCTGCACATGGACTGACCTGGGGAGGGAGTCAGCGGCTCTGCCTGGGACCCAGAAGGTTGGTGGTTTGAGCCCCCCAGGGATGACTGGGGGCAAGATTCCTGCATTGCAGCAGGTTAGACTAGACCAGGGCTAGGCAACCTAAGGCCCGGGGGCCGGATGCGGCCCAATCGCCTTCTAAATCCGGCCCACGGACGGTCCGGGAATCAGCATGTTTTTACATGAGTAGAATGTGTCCTTTTATTTAAAATGCATCTCTGGGTTATTTGTGGGGCACAGGAATTCATTCTTCTTCTTTTTTCAAAATACAGTGGTACCTCGGGTTAAGTATTTAATTCGTTTCAGAGGTCCGTTCTTAACCTGAAACTGTTCTTAACCTGAAGCACCACTTTAGCTAATGCGGCCTCCTGCTGCTGCCATGCCGCTGGAGCACGATTTCTGTTCTCATCCTGAAGCAAAGTTTTTAACCTGAAGCACTATTTCTGCGTTATTGGAGTCTGTAACCTGAAGCGAATGTAACCAGAGGTACCACTGTATAGTCTGGCCCACCACATAGTCTAAGGGACGGTGAACCAGCCCCCTGCTGAAAAAGGCTGCTGACCCCTGGACGAGATCAGGGGTAGGCAACCTAAGGCCCAGGGGCCAGATCCGGCCCAATAGCCTTCTAAATCCTGCCCACGGACGGTCTGGGAATCAGTGAGTTTTACATGAGTGGACTGTGTGCTTTTATTTAAAATGCATCTCTGGGTTATTTGTGGGGCATAGGAATTCATTCATTTTTATTTTTATTTTCAAAATATAGTCCGGCCCCCCACAAGGCCTGAGGGACAGTAGACCAGCCCCCTGCTGAAAAAGTTTGCTGACCCCTGGACTAGATGAACCTCAGGTCCCTTCCAACTCTATGATTCTACTGTATTTTATTCGTTCTGCAGCTAAACTGCTCTCAATATTGGGAAGTTTCTCCTGCCTAATGTTCCACCGAAATCCGCTCCCCTGACATTTCCACTCCCTTGGTTTTAATCCTACCCCCCAGAGAGACCTCGTCTGCCTCATGTGAGACAGCTGCTTGTGCGTATTTTATTTCCCCATTTTCATATTTCCCCTTTAAAAGCACAGGAGAGAGAGAGAGAGAAAGAAAGAGAGAGTGTGTGTAAAATGCTCTGACAAGCAGGGTTGCCAACTTCTGTGCCAGACACTGCTCCTCTGCTCCCACAATGTAAAAAACAGCAACACTCCATGTGAGCTCCATGCCTGTGATCAGCTTCGGCCCAGCCTCTGTTAAAGGCACAGGAGCAAAGCAGTCAGGTTTACTTCCTGGTCAGTTGGCAACTCTGCAGAGACGCCCGCGATGTCGTCTTCACATAAATAAAATTGGTAACAGAGCTTGATTGATTCTTTCGGGCCGTGTTTCCATTTTACAATATGTCCTCACCTGCGGCCGCCGCCCCCCTGGTTTATTGCAGAAGTTTCTTGACGCATCACCCCCTCCTCGCCCCCACAACGACATCACCGCCGCGCTGCCGTATCGTGTAATTGTTGTATAGATCTGACGGGTCCTCATTATCTCACAAAGACAAATGTCAAGCATGGCAGGCAGTAATATAAAAGCGGCTTGCGGCTGACGTCTTCCATCGCTTGCTCCCAAACCCTTGGCCGAGAGAGGCGTAGGAGTCCTCATTAGTTGCTGCTGCAAAGGACTTGACTCATTTTCAAGATCAGGGTGGAGGATAAATCAATCAAGTCTCTCCACTACGAGGACATTGATCCATGAGCCCCACGTTCGCGGCAGAACCTTTTAATGAGGCAAGGCCCTGGATGGAAGCGGCGATGGGTGATCTCATTCGGGGTGATCTTGACAACCTGCTCAGGAAGATCCAGAGTAGGGGGCAGAAATCTGATTTGGCTCGCACCGGAAGGCGAATTGTCACGGTCCGGTTCCCAGGTTCCCGGCTGGGGACGTCGGGACCGGGGACAAGATGGCGGGGTGGGAGCAGGAACAGGAGTCCAGAAGCCAGGAGTCAGGAAGCCAAGGGTCCGATGGTCCAAGAGCCGGGAGTCAAGCAGCCAAGTGTGCTGGTCCCGGGGGGAAGGTTACCGTTGGCGTAGTCAAAGTCTGGTCCTGGGTCACTAGCCTGGAAACAGTTCACAAGGAGCGGGGTGAGGTCCGAAGCAGGAAGCCAGGTGGGGACAGGAACACTGGAGGGTCAGGTCTGGGTCCGGGCAGGAGCAGGTACTCAACGACGTTGCTCCCACAACCTGGGACCGGGCTGACTGGCCTTTATCTTCTCTGAGGCCAGGGGTGGTCCCGGCCCCCAGGAGACCCGCCTCTCTTGGCCTTAAGGCAAGCACTCCTCCCGGGAGAAACCAGTTTCCTCCGCCTCTCTGCCCTAAGACTCTGCAGTTCAGGAGAGGCTGGGGAGTTACTGGACCCAGGGGGAGACTCTCCTTCCTCTGGCAGGGCCAGGAGAGGCGCACCTGTAGGCACTGTGTCCTCAACCACCTCTGGAGCCAGAGTGGATTCACCTGGTGCCTGCTCCTGAGGATCCGGCACAGGTGCAGGCGCTTCAGAATCAAGGCCCTGCCCCAGTTCAGCCGGCCCTGGAGGCGGGGACTCCTGTGTAGACTGGGATTCCTCTGGTTCAGCCTCTGAATCAGATTCCCAGGCCATCACACCAAGGGTCCGAGGGTCAGAGAGCCGGAAGTCAAGAAGCCAAGGGTCTGAGGATCAAGAAGCAAGGGGTCACGAAGTCAGGGGTCCGAGGATCAAGAAGCAAGGAGTCACGAAGTCAGGGGTCTGAGGATCAAGAAGTGAGGAGCCAAATGCAGCAAGGCAGAGAATATGTTGCTGTGGCAAAGAGCTAAAGAAAAATGCTGACCTTATATCCCTTCCTGGCTCTTGCCACCAGGTGCTGTGAGTTACCAATTGACCTCACCTGTGCGGCCACGCCTTGCCTCTTCAGAACAAACTTAATGAATGCCCCAGTCCTGCAAAGTCCTACTGATCACAGGGCCTGGCTCCTGCATGCACTCCTGAATCTTGACTCATTCATGCTTTCCGAAACGGTGCACAAACAGAAACACAGCCGTCCTTCAAAATCTGAATTTTATAGTGCTGTCCTCCAGCCGAGCCATGTATACAAAGATTCATATATTGGAGTAAAGCGTGCCTAAGATGGCATATAATATTGGAAACGGGACATAGAAACACATTATATTGCAGAAAACTGCCTTGTGGAAATTTCTCTGCATTTGGCAAGACTGCGTGTGGAACGAATGTGCATATGACGAGAAATTTGCACTAAAAGGGACAGCGAGGTCAGCGACAGAGGTCCTGAGAGGTTGAAACATTCTGCTACCAGCATTGGAAACGTTGACATTTCTGAGGTCAGATCCGTCTGTCCATTTCTCCTGTTGCATACGGACCATCCTCTTTGCCCTGTTGAGGAGGCAGAAGGGGGTTCATGGCAGGGGAGGGCATCAATCGCATTGTATGCCGAGCGGGCAAATGAACCTTTGCCCCTATGGATAACACACACTGAGGTCTGGTAACCCTATTTCCAGAGTTGGCCCAAGGACAGAGTTGGCAGCTGGGTCTCCATTTCCCATCAGCCCCAGTCTGGGAGTTGGAGTACAGCAACATCTGGAAGGTCAATCCCAGCCAATCAGGGATCACTCATTTAAATGTGTTTGCAGAGTTGCGAAGCAGCCAAGGCCACCCCCAAAGGAATACAAGCGAATAGTAAAGAGAACCCACACAAGCGATGCTGACACGAAACCCCACACATACACTAAGTAGAATAGAAGCATCGTCACCACACCCACCATTCCCCCCTCCACCTCTTCCCTCATTTTCTTCCTAATGCAACACTAATGTCTCAACAAATGAAACTGATCTGTAAAATTGAGATTGCACATACTTTTGTAAACCAAGAAATCTTTAATAAAAATATATTTAAAAAAAAGAAAAGAAATTGCAGACTAATACAGTGGGTGAGGGGGGAATGGATAGGATATATAAATCCAATTATAACCAAGAACCAAATCAAACCATATCATCATCAAATCAATTGTGTTGCTTAGTCGTTTAGTCGTGTCCAACTCTTCGTGACCCCCTGGACCAGAGCATGCCAGGCACTCCTGTCTTCCACTGCCTCCCACAGTTTGGTCAAACTCATGCTGGTAGCTTCGAGAACACTGTCCAACCATCTCGTCCTCTGTCGTCCCCTTCTCCTTCTGCCCTCCATCTTTCCCAACATCAGGGTCTTATCCAGGGAGTCTTCTCTTCTCATGAGGTGGCCAAAGTATTGAGCCTCAGCTTCAGGATCTGTCCTTCCAGTGAGCACTCAGGGCTGATTTCCTTCAGAATGGAGAGGTTTGATCTTCTTGCAGACCATGGGACTCTCAAGGGTCTCCTCCAGCACCATAATTCAAAAGCATCAATTCTTCAGTGATCATCCTTCTTTATGGTCCAGCTCTCACTTCCATACATCACTACTGGGAAAACCATAGCTTTAACTGTACGGACCTTTGTTGGCAAGGTGATGTCTCTGCTTTTTAAGATGCTGTCTAGGTTTGCCATCGCCTTTCTCCCAAGGAGCAGGCGTCTTTTAATTTCCTGACTGCTGTCACCATCTGCAGTGATCATGGAGCCCAAGAAAGTAAAATCTCTCATTGCCTCCATTTCTTCCCCTTCTATTTGCCAGGAGGTGATGAGACCAGTGGCCATGATCTTTGTTTTTTTGATGTTGAGCTTCAGACCATATTTTGCGCTCTCTTCTTTCACCCTCATTAAAAGGTTCTTTAATTCCTCCTCACTTTCTGCCATCAAGGTTGTGTCATCTGCATATCTGAGGTTGTTGATATTTCTTCTGGCAATCTTAATTCCGGCTTGGGATTCATCCAGCCCAGCCTTTCGCATGATGAATTCTGCATATAAATTAAATAAGCAGGGAGACAATATACAGCCTTGTCGTACTCCTTTCCCAATTTAAACAGCTATTCAAACAAACAAACCCTTTGGCCGGTTAAAACCCTATACAGAGATGGGGAAGTTGCAGCCCTCCAGATGTTGCTGGAATATCAGCCCTTGCCAGTATGGCCCAATCATCAGGGATGATGGGATTTGTAGTCCATGGGGAGGCCCCCTTGGGTTTGAATGTCCACTGCATCTTTCCTCAAAGGGCATCTGGAACAGGTGTGTCTTCAGTGCCCATTCAGAGGCCTGCAAGGAAGGAGCAATCTGTGCTCCTAGGAGAGGGAATTCCATATCCGTGGAGCCACCACCAAAAAGGCCCCATCTCTTTACATTCCTAGCTGCAGGGGGCGCTCTAGAGAGCCACCCAGCCTGCAGCAGCAGAGCTGCAGGTCCAGTAATCTGGCTGAATTTCCTGCTTCTGGCAGGATGTGATTAATCCTAATCCTCTGGAGGAATCCATGCTTATGGTTTTGTCCATCCCTTATGTAATCACCCACATGTCAGAAGCCTGCCCTTGGCAGAGGGAGGCAGAGTAAATAGGTCAGGGAAGAGTGTGCGGGGAATGGGGACAACAACAGAACGACTGGTAGAAATGAGGCAAGATTTACTTAGAAGTGATGGTAGTTTGGGGGGTGTTGTTGTTAAATTACCATATTTTTTGCTCTATAAGACTCACTTTTTCCCTCCTAAAAAGTAAGGGGAAATGTGTGTGCGTCTTATGGAGCGAATGCAGGCTGCGCAGCTATCCCAGAAGCCAGAACAGCAAGAGGGATTGCTGCTTTCCCTGCGCAGCAATCCCTCTTGCTGTTCTGGCTTCTGAGATTCAGAATATTTTTTTTCTTGTTTTCCTCCTCCAAAAACTAGGTGCGTCTTGTGGTCTGGTGCATCTTATAGAGCGAAAAATACGGTAATCTCCCTACCTACACCAACAAAAATAATTTAAAACAATGACCTACTGGATTCCATATAAACAGAGTGGGGAAAACTTCTGTGGATTTAAAGAACAGACAGTAGTACGTCAGTGTCACCTTGTCATCTTTAAAGACAAAAGCACCCCCCATTGGTCTAACTCAGAGGTGGGGGGGAAGGGGGCTCTTCTTGCTGTAGCTTTTCATGGGGGCTTGGATGGCCTGGGGTCCATTCTTCCCCCCTACCTGTAAGAAAACAGTCCCCCTCCAACATCTCTATGTGCAACAGGTGAGAGCAGAGGTAGGGGGGACAAACTCTGTCCTCCCCCTAGCATAGAGCAGTGGTGTGGGACCCCCAGCCCCCCCTCTCTCTCAAGCTTTGCATCATTTTTCTTTGTGCCTTCTCCTTCCTTTTGGTCCCTGCTGCTTTCTGTCCTGGCCTTGAGCACTTGCTGGACATTCCTGCAAGGAAGAGGCGGCTGCAGAGGTCGAGGGGGGCGGGTTGGCCTCCTGGTAACCCCCCCCCCAGCTGCCAAGGGGAGGCTGAGCAGTCTGTTATGTATCTGGGAGGTGCAGGGTGGGGGCAGAAGAGGATGGTTTCTTTGATGCTCCCCTCCCAATCAGAGTGGCTGGAGGGAGACTTAAAGTGCAGTGTGTTACGGTAGTATATAAACCAATGGCTTTCAGAAATACAAAAGCCTATAAAGCCGGCAGGATTTGCTCAATCCAGGCCTTTTCTTTAGGGTATTTACCTAGAATCATAGAATTGTAGAGTTGGAAGGGATTCCAAAGTTCATTTAGTCAAACCTTCTGCAACGCAGGAATCGCAGCTAAATTTCAGAACATCATAAATTCTCCTGCCTGCCCTTCAAATATGTCCTATAAAACATCCTTGCTCAGACCTGCGCTTTTAGAATTTTGGATCATTACGTAGGGAAAAGATAGCCATGTGCCATTTTCTGCCATATCAACTGCCAAATTGACAGTGGCACTAAACCAGGCATAGGCAAACTCGGCCCTCCAGATGTTTTGGGACTACAACTCCCATCATCCCTAGCTAACAGGACCAGTGGTCAGGGATGATGGGAGTTGTAGTCCCAAAAACATCTGGAGGGCCGAGTTTGCCTATTCCATGCACTAAACCATCTCAGTTATTCTGGCAATCTGCATCCTTGCTTCCTGGCCAAAGCTAGCAGTCATTTTGCCATCTTTTGCTCCTCCTTTCACACACCTGCAAGCTAGCGAGGCAGAAATTCAACAGGTCAGGCTTTTCCCTTCCACAGCACAGAGTCGCACTGATGAAGCTTCCCCGCTTGCATTTATGCCTGCCAGACGGCCTTTAAAAGACACAGGAGTCCTGCTGCGAAAGGACAAAGCTAACAATCGGTTTTCCTTTCAGATTTCTGAGCATGGAAGCAGATCTGATGGTTTAACTTATTTGCTTCCCGACGGAAGGCTTATAGTGTTATCTGAGACAAGGCCCTCCCAAGCCAGCTTTTAAGACACAAAGTAAAGATGAAATCAATTCATTAAAAGGATAATGAACCTAACGACACTCTAGAGTCCGGCACAGCAAGTCCAGTAGAAACAATTCCGAACAATTTAAAACAGAGAAAGCAACAGCAAAATCAATAGCAGAGCCACAACAGCAACTTTTAACTCAGGGTTGAGAAGTCTCAGGCACTGCAGTGGGGCAAATGCGTCCCCCCAAAAAATCCTTTTTATCAGGCCCTCGGGACTCTCCTAGATCAAACCTGCTTCACATACTCCTCTGGGTTTTTGGGTTGGCTGGAGTTTATCCTTGAACTGTGACAACGCCACTTGCATACATTCCAACATTTCTCTGATGAAAATAGGGACGTCCCATTCCATAATGGTAATTTTACTATTTATACCCCACACATCTTACTAGGTTGCCCCAGCCACTCTGGGCGGCTTCCAACATATATAAAAACATAATATGACATTAAAGTTTTTTTAAAAAAACCCTTCCCTATACAGGATTGCCTTCAGGCGGCTCGGGGGTCAGATAACTCCATACCCTCCAACATTTCTCCAATTAAAATGGGGACATCCTAAGGACATCCCATTTTTTGACCCTGGCCCCTCCCACCACAAACATGCAGCCCCCGGAATGTTTTCCATGAGGAAAATGTGGCCCTCATGCTGAGGAAAGTTACCCCAGCCCTCCTTGAACTAGGAGGGATTTTCAAGGCCTGATGAAAAGTGGGTGAAGAAGGGGCTGAGATGCACATCTCCCACGCAGGACAGAATTCCACTAGTACAGGGTCCATCGGAAAGGGCGGCCTGTTTTTCTCTGTGCCCTAAACTCCTGTACAGTGGTACCTCGGGTTACAGACGCTTCAGGTTACAGACTCCGCTAACCCAGAAACAGTACCTCAGGTTAAGAACTTTGCTTCAGGATGCGAACAGAAATTGTGCTTCAGTGGTGCGGCGGCAGCGGGAGGCCCCATTAGCTAAAGTGGTACCTCAGATTAAGAACAGTTTCAGGTTAAGAACGGACCTCCAGAACGAGTTAAGTTCTTAACCTGAGGTACCACTGTGGTTAAGTCACTGGAGGTTAAATTGGCAAGCTTAACTGGCAGAAGAGCAAACTGGTTCATTTAATATGGCAATTAACTTGACAGAGGGGCAAACTGGCTCATTTAATATGGCAACCTTAACTGGCAAAAGGCACGATCCTGATCCCTGATTTCCACCTCCCTTCCAATAACACTGATTACTTTGCTTTGAAAGTGTGTGTGTGTTTGTGTGTTTGTGTGTGTGTGTTTGTGTGTGTGAAGCCTTGGAGCATCATTAAATGTTTTCTGAAGAAAGCAAAGATCAAACTGTCAAAAGGATAAATGGATAGAGATTAACGTACAAGGCAAGGGAGTTTAGCCAGAGGGAAACTTAAGGCAGGGCGGGGGGGGGGGAGCAGGACAGGTAGGTGGATGGATGACAAACAGATCTTCTCTTTTCTTGCCTTTCAATTGCTGCTTCAGAGACAGAAACCAACCAGTGAGCTGTTTTGGGTAGTGTCCATTCTCACCCCCACCTGGAAATGCCATTTGGGACTGAACCTGAGACCTTCTATGTATAAAAAACAGTGGCTCTGGCACTGACCCACAATCCTTTCCTTAAAAATTAAAGAAGGATATTGATAAGCTGGAAGGTGTGCAGAGAAGGGCGACCAAGATTGGAGGAAACCAAGCCTTATGAGGAATGGTTGAAGGATCTGGGTATATTTAGCCTGGAAAAGAGGAGACTGCGGGAGATATGATAGCCGCCTTCAGATATCTCAAGGGCTGTCCCATAGAACAGGCACGTCCAACAGGTAGATCATGGGTGGGGTGTTCCTGGTAGATCTCTGGTCCCTCAGGGATCTCCTTCCCCACAAAAAAAGAGGAATAAAAAGAAAAAGCTCAACTGCTCTGGCTTCCTAAGAAAAGCTGGACAACTTTGCCTTTCCAAAAAAAGCTCAGCAACTTTTGCTTCCTAGCAAAAAAAGTGGATTATCAGATTAAGGTCCACTATTTGACTGCAGATTCAGGACCCTCAGCTGGGTGTTTTATATAATCAACTTTTTATTATGTTCTGTGTATATCGCAATGCTCATTCAGTTTCATTCATTCATATATCCATATATCTTTGCTTCCTAAAAAAACAACTCAACAACATTGATCCATCAAACGACAATGGGTACATCACTGCCAGTTTTTTATACTGTGAGTAGACCGCAGTCTGTTGGGAGTTGGACGTCTCTGCAATAGAAGACGGAGCAAGATTGTTTTCTCCTGCTCTGGAGGGTAGGACCTGAACCAATGGCCTCTAGTTACAACAAAGGAGATTCCAACTAAACATCAGGAAAAAACTTTCTGACAACTGTTTGACAGTGGAATGGACTCCCTTGGGAGGTGGTGTGCTCTCAAAGGAGGTTTTAAAGCAGAGGTTGGATGGCCATCTGTCATGGATTCTTTAGCTAAAGGTTGGAGTAAATGACTCTCCAACTCTACAATTCTATGACTCTAAGGATCTAGTCCTCGTGGTTCTGAATAAAGGGCTGCTTTACAGAGGGACATAGGTAGTTGCTTCCTACCGAAGCAGACCATTGATCCATCTAGCTCAGAATTGCCTACACTGACTGGCAGCAGCTCTCCAAGGCTTCAGACAAGCCCTAGCTGAAGATTGAACCCAGGCCCTTCTGTATGCAAAGCAAGTGTTCTAGACATTCAATACAGAAGGGCATAGGGAGGGAGAGAGGGAGAACGAAGACAGATAAACAAGGCCGGGATTTCTAAGCGCTTTTGGACACAGCGACGCTCTCCAGCAATGATTAATTCTAATAATAACAGGACAGAATAATAGCAGATCATTAGGCTCAGAGATGCTCAGGGTGGAACATCAGAATCAACGGTTATTGGGCGGGGGAGCGAGCTAATTCCCAGCCCATTCTGCTCCCAGCAAAGCGCTGGGCCCCCGGCCAAGATGATGGATGAGGCTCTCTGCTCAATCTAATGCCTCCCGCCGCTTGCCAAAATTGCAATTTGCAGAGTAAACCTCTGATAAATAGTCAGCCAGAGGGGGCCCCCCCTCCCGCTTAAGCACCCCACGCAGCGCTCACCCCTGGGGGCTGCCAAGAGCAATTTTGCACCCAGCTGTGTGCCTAGCTCTCTTCCCCACACCCACCCACCACTTCCACATGCCTCCCCTCCTGTGGGGACACAGGCTGGGTGGGGGGGAACCTCACTCCCCTCTCTTCCCAAGACAACCCCCACCCCTCCGCCTGGCTCGGAAGCTGACAGGCTCGCTCGCTCTCCTGCTAAGCCAGAAAAAAAACAGACATCAGACTTCAGCACCGTGGACAGCTCCTGTGGCTCTTAGCTCACAGTCTCTGTCTTGCTCGCTCTCTCTCAGCCCTGAGCTTTCAGCTTGCTCTTTCGGATCCTGTCCACAATGGACCGCTCCCAGTTGGGCTCAGTGGCCTTCCTGCTCTGCCTGATTTGGGCGGCACACAGAAGCCTCGCCACAGCCGGCCGGGCACCCCAGGAGTTCCCTTTCAAGCACACCTACCAGGCGCACGAGAAGGAGCTGGTGAGTAAAAGAGGCGAGGTCTGCGGCTGGTCCCCGTCTGTGGGCTGCCACGGTGCTGGGGGGGGCAGCGGATAAATTGCACCCGGTGGGCAAGGATGCGCAGAGGGGTTCGAGAACCCCATAGGCAATCCTCCCTGGTATATTGTAGAGTAGAGAGGGGTCCCCCCAGGGTCATCTAAGTCGAACCCTCTCTGCCATGTGGGAAGCGTAGCTTAAAAGAATTTGAAAACCTCCCAGCAGAGTTCTGAGTTAGCCCGTTCCCCTGTCTTTTCCCGTCAGAAAGTTTTCCCCAAAAAAATGTTTAGTCAGAATCTCCTTTCTTGTGATTTAAATGCGTTGGTTCAGGTCCTGAGTTCCGGAGCAGCAGGAAAAAAGCTTGCTCCATCTTCCATCCTTCGAGATATTTGGGGCGCTGTTTGTTAAAGCCTCAGCGCCTAGGACTTGCCGATTGAAAGGTCGGCGGTTCGAATCCCTGCGGCGGGGTGCGCTCCCGCTGCTCGGTCCCAGCGCCTGCCAACCTAGCAGTTCGAAAGCACCTCCGGGTGCAAGTAGATAAATAGGGACCGCTTACCAGCGGGAAGGTAAACGGCGTTTCCGTGTGCAGCTCTGGCTCGCCAGATGCAGCTTTGTCACGCTGGCCACGTGACTCGGAAGTGTCTTCGGACAGCGCTGGCCCCTGGCCTCTTAAGTGAGATGGGCGCACAACCCCAGAGTCTGTCAAGACTGGCCCGTACAGGCAGGGGTACCTTTACCTTTACCTTTTATCCCATGACACCGACACCCAAAGGGTGGTACCCAAGGATATCCACCCCCAGGGCAAAACAGACGTCTGCTTAATGGATTTGTGCTATAGAGTAGAACCAGTGGGATGTGTTGCACATCCCTATACAGCGGTACCTCGGGTTACAGACGCTTCAGGTTACAGACTCCGCTAACCCAGAAATAGTACCTCGGGTTAAGAACTTTGCTTAAGGATGAGAACAGAAATCGTGCTCCGGCGGTGCGGTGGCAGCGGGAGGCCCCATTAGCTAAAATGGTGCTTCAGGTTAAGAACAGTTTCAGGTTAAGAACAGACCTCCAGAACGAATTAAGTTATTAACCAGAGGTACCCCTGTATTGGGGAGAAGGTGGGATAAAAATGCAAAGAAGAAAAAGAGGAAGAAGAAGAAAAAGAAGCAAATGTCTGCTTAATGGATTTGTGGTATAGAGCAGAACCAGTGGGATGAGCTGCACATCGCTATATTGGGGAGAAGGTGCGATAAAAATGCAAATAATAATAACAATAAGAAGAAGGACCCGTCTTATAGAATGTAGGAAACTGCCTACATTCAGAATCAGAACATTGGTCCATCTAGGTTAGTATTGCCTACACTGACTGGCAGCAGCTCTCCAGGGTTCGAGGCAGGGGACATCCCAAGCTCTCCCTAGAGAGGCCGGAGATTTGAACCTGGAACCTTCTGCATGCCAAGCAACTGCTCCACAGTCCTCCTCCTAAAGAATCAAGTGAGATTTCCAGCTCCATGGTTCTGGATAAAGGGCTGAATGTAAAAAGAACATGTATTATACTGAGTCCAGTCATTGGTGCATCTAGCTCAATATTGTCTGCACTGACCACCAGCAGCTCTCCAGGGTTTTAGGCAGGGGAGACTATCCCAGGCTTACCAGAAAATGCCAGGGATTGAACAGGGAATGTCTACCACTCAGCTTCAAGCCCTCCAGGATGGAGTCTGTGTACCTTTGGTCCACTCCAGCAAAGCACTTCTTAGGCCGACAGCCATGATTGTTAAGAATGGAGCCTCCAGTCTCAGAGGCAGTCTACCTCCGCAACCCAAAAATGGACTTTTTCTACTGTGGCTCCCCGCACGTGGAATGCTCTCCCCAGGGAGGCTCGGCTAGAGCCTTCATTAAGCACCAGGCGAAAATGTTACTCTTTAACCAAGCCTTTGGCTAATTGACATCCAATGCCCTTTCAAAATGTGTTGTTGTTGTTTAGTCGTTAAGTCATGTCCGACTCTTCGTGACCCCCTGGACCAGAGCACGCCAGGCACTCCTGTCTTCCACTGCCTCCCACGGTTTGGTCAAACTCATGTTCGTAG